>NC_079447.1:47179201-47261701 GCF_903798145.1 Danio aesculapii
AAAATGAGTTATGATGTGTAATAACAATGGAATAACACAAGGAGAAAGTGTTGAACTACTGAAATGTATTTAATACTTTATATAGAAGGCTTTTTTGGTGATGGCAGCTTAAAGATGCATCTCATATGGAGATTGAAGTCTCATGAATTGCTCAGGTGTGAGTTTTCCCACAGACTTCAACAGAGCGTATTAATCTTGATGGTTCTGTGGGCCTCGTCTATCAAATATGATCTTTATTTTGTATTTTCTATTGGATTCAAGTCAGGTGATTGGCTGGGCCATTCTACATCTTGATTTTCTTTCTCTGAAACCATCTGAGTTTCCTTGACTGTGTTTCAACTTCATTCTCCTGATAATGTAGATGTTGGACTGAAGCAGCTGATATTCATTTATAATAATGAAGTGTAGAGGGTTGCTGAAGAACTACTGAGAGATTTCAGCTGCTGTCTGGGCTTTCACTGCCGTTCTACACCTCCCTTTCTTCATGTGTTCAATACTTTTTTCCGGTGTCATTTTATTACTCATAACTTCATTTTTAAACTAATTACATTTGTTTTGGTTTTTTGCATATATGGATTTCTTTGGTGGTTACCAAAATCTGGTGGAAATTTCAAGGGAAGAGAACCTTTTTGAAATATGTTTTCTGAGAAAAATAAACTTTAGTATTTTATGAAAAATAAGTAGCATTTTTGTTTATAACATTTGTACTCTTCATCTGGTAACTTTTTTTTTATTTTAACTACATTTAAATCATTTAAGTATTTTAGTAGTTATATATATATAAAATACATAATTAATGAGTAAAAACTGTAAACGTAATGCTGGAATGGTGGGCGGGGAGAACCAGCTCATTTGCATTTAAAGGCACAGGCTACAAAAACAGCTACAAATTCCTTAGATCTCCAAAATTAACATTGTCAGCAGGGTATAATAATTATCTAATGTGCATTATGAACTGAAAATTTACGAACACATTCTTGAGAGATATCTTACATTTGATAAAGGCAGTACAATAGGAGCCCTTTAACTATAGACTGTTTAGATTTTTTAAATAAGAATTTTAGAGTGGACGTGAAGCAGTCGGTCAAGTTTACATTATTTTGTAAATTGCTTTCAAATTTAACGACAATAAATTAAACAAACATGATTAATGTAACCATTCTAAAGAAAGGATGGCGGTACCCTTGTGCTAAATCTATAGTAGAGCTTTTTTGTAATGTAATGTGTATGTACAGTTGATGTCAGAATTATTAGCCCCCTTTGAATTTATTTTTCTTTTTTAAATATTTCCCAAATTATGTTTAACAGAGCAAGGAAATTTTCACAGTATTTCCTGTAATATTATTTCTTCTGGAGAAAGTCTTATTTGTTGGATTTCGGCTAGAATTAAAGCAGTTTTTAATTTTTTAAAAAGCTATTTAAGGTCAAATTTATAAGCCCCTTTAAGCGATATTTTTTTCGATAGTCTACTGAACAAACCAGCATTATACAAGAACTTGTCTAATTACTCTAACCTGCCTAGTTAACCTAATAAACCTAGTTAAGCCTTTAAATGTCACTTTAAGACGTATAGAAGTGTCTTGAAAAATATCTAGTCAAATATTATTTACTGTCATCATGGCAAAGATAAAATATATATTATGTTTAGAAATGTGTTGAAAAAAATCTTCTCTTTGTTAAACAGAAATTGGGGAAAAAAATAAACAGGGGGGCTAACAATTCAGGGGTGCTAATAATTCTGACTTCAACTGTATGTAGCGCATTTATCAAGTAAGGCCATACACCCAAAGCACTTCACAATCATGAGGAGGGGTGGGGGATCCACTTGGATAATGCGACGGCAGCCATGGGACAACGGCGCCAGTGCGCTCACCACATCCCAGCTATTAGTTGAGTGGACAAACAGTGATAGAGCCAATTCGGTGGATGGCGATGACAGAAAGGCCATGATCGGTAAGGCCCGATGGTGGGAATATGGCCAGTACACCAGGGTTTCACCCCTTCTCTTTATAAGAAGTGCCATGGGATTTTTAATGACCACAGAGAGTCAGGATCTAGGTTCAACGTTTTATCCGAAAGACAGCACTCATTAGCCGCGTTTCCACTATCGCGCCTAAAGCGAGCGAGCCAGGGCGAGCCAAGGCCAGTCGCGTTTCCACTATCACTTCCGGGGCGTAATCGGGCCAAAGCGGGGCTTCCTGGGGGCCAGCGTCCGGCCTTTTTCGGCCCGCCGAATACCTTGGGCCAAGGAGGGCCAACTGGGGCTTCGGGGCGGGGTTACGTACAAAGGCGGAGTTTTCCTGTCAGGTAAAGAGGAGACAAGATGCTTTCTTCCCTTACATTTGTTTTGCTATCGCGCTTGATCAACTCACTCGCCTTGCAGCCAAAATCTGTGTTCGAAGTAAATGCCGCCGAACTCGAATGTCCTTATCCAGGGATCGCTGTCTGGCCTTACACCAACAGACCACAAACAGTAAAAAAGCAATCGCTTCGGTGTTCTCCATCTTCCTGCTCTCGTAGTGATGCCAGGTTGTATTTGTGGTTATAATTTGAGTTTTTTGTTCCCGCTGAAGTGGGCGGGTTGTGTGACGTTTGATTCGGGGGACGTTCTGGGGGCGGTGTTTGCGTGACGCGCTGCGAGCAACTAGCCTGACAGTGGAAACGCGACATGATTTCGGCCTCATTTCTCAACCTCCCGGGCTATTGGCCCGGCCTGGCCCGATTAAAGTCCTGGCTCGCACTGGCCCGATAGTGGAAATGCGGCTACTGACAGTATGGTGTCCCCTTCACTATATTGGGGCATTAAGACTCACACAGACTGCATGTTGTGCGCCCACTGCTGGCCTCACTAACACCACTTCCAACAGCAACCTAGTTTTTCGACTGACAGCTTGACTTCCACTTCAAATGATTCTTTGTTAAAATTACACATTTGTTCGACGTCAACCCCACCGTGCGTTTTCCATTCTTACCTCTAAAATATCACCAGCCACAAGCTCGCTCATCGCACACGTCGGCTCAGAAGACCAAACACTTCGCGTTACCCATGGAGACGTTTGCCCAGGAAGCAAATACATGCATATTCCTCTTTCCAGAGCTTCTTCCTCAGCATTAACCAAAGAAAGCTGAGACAAACCAACCGTTCCCTCACAGCTGGGCTTATTAAAGTTAATAAACTCTGCAACAGCATACACCTTGTCTCCTTGAACCTCCTTATATCTCTTCCGATACGAATCCAAAGCGATGTTACGAAGTCGCTGCATTTGCTGCTCGTGAACAACGTCATTACCCAAAAGACAAGATAACAGTGGAAGATCATAAACGTGAAGCTTCAAAACACGGCACAGCTTTTCTCTGGAGAACAGCACGGTAGTCATGCTGCTTAAATGCAGTTTACTGATGGACAAATACGGCACAGTGTTATAGATGACGAAATCTGTATCCTGACCGAGAATCCCCATGCAGTTGTGAGACAGAGCATAATCCGCGACCTCGTAATCTCCTTCACGAACCGAGCAGAAAGTCTCCTGACCGAGACCTTTTAAAGCAAATCTGGAGAATGTTGCGAGTCCAGAGGGAAGACAGAAGAGGTTTCTGCTGTTTGGTTGTTGACCGTGAGTCTTAATATGCTGGAATACTTTGGCGATGTCTTGATTGACTCTTAAACGCCTCTTTATCCATTCTGAACGCTTTTGTTCTTCGACGGTTCCATCGAAGAAGAAGATTAATCGTATTCCTACTGCTGTGAACGCGTTGATGAATTCTTGAAGGATGTTGATGTACTCTTTCCACTGGCCTCCGTGGACCCAGGCTGGACATCGATACCAGTATCTTAAACATGCCATGGCGTCCACTACTAAAGTGGCAGGGCTGTCCGGATGGGCTTTGGAGTGATTTCCCGCCATTTGTTTGAGGTCCACTGGCACACAGGAGTCTGGGCAACACACCTCCATGAAGTACTGTAAGCCCTTCACACCCATCGTCAGCTCAATCTGAATCTCACACACCTAGAAAACAACATAAAAGCGTATACGTGAATGCTATGTAGATTTCATCTTTAAATGATGGAATTGTAAATTGACAACTGAATTCAGTAACATATAGATTTACATATCCCTGGTGTATTGTTCAAATTTACTACTTTTCCATTAACTTGGTGGCTGTTTCTGCCCTATTACCTTATATTATAATGACATTTTTTGATTTTTTAAGTGATGACATCGCTCACCGGCCACTTTATTAGATACACCTTACTAGTACCGGGTTGGACCCCATTTTGCCTTCATCCTTCGTGCCATAGATTCAACAAGGTACTGGAAAATTCCTCTGACATTTTGGTCCAGACTGACATGATAGTATCACACAGTTGCTGCAGATTTGTCGGCTGCATATCACATATATATGTGTATAAAATATATATATATATATATATATATATATATATATATATATATATATATATATATATATATATATATATATTAAAATCAACAAGGCTACACATATTTAACAAAAACACAATAAAAAATAAATATTTACCCTTTTTTCGTTAATATTTTTCTGGAGTAATATATTTTACTTTACAACAAACTTTTATGAATACAAAGTGCATAATAATAAAACCCGTGTGTCATTTTTTTCTGAACCTTTGACCATTTGTGTAAAGAAAGAAAGAAAGAAAGAAAGAAAGAAAGAAAGAAAGAAAGAAAGAAAGAAAGAAAGAAACTTTTCATTCAAGAAATCTTCATTCACAAAAAGTAATTTCACCATAATATCAAATCATTATTGTACCTCATTTTTACCAAAAGCAGAAATGTTAAGTTCCTGTTGTTGCAGTTTCGTTATTTTATTAGTAAGCAACATCTGATCAACAACACAAACAACTCACGCATTTAACACACGCATGACATGTTTGAATTTTCATATCTCATATTTGATGTCTGGCTTGTTTTAAAACGTTCATTAAATATCCTTTCATTCAACACACTTTCTTATATACCTGAATTTTGAGAAAACGGAGAAAATGTATATATTGTTTGTTTATTTTCCCTCATTAAAACATTCTTACTCCTTTACTGTGATCAGATGAGTCTGAATGCTGAGTAACGTTACTGCGCCGCTGCTGTAGTACGGATATTGACAACTGCGGTCCTCTATCACTTATTATGACACTGACATTTCCCTCCGTGCTGCTAAGGAAACAAAAACTGACTCACAGTTTGATGTTGCAGGAATAACCTGACTAGAGCACCACAGCTACTTAGCGTAATGTGCTTTCATGCTGGAAGCTGCATGAAATACCCGCTGGTGTTTACAGTGTTGCGTTTACTTCCTGTTCCGGCGCGTCGTTCTCACCAGCAGCCAATCAGCATTTCTAACATTGTAATTGCAAATATGGGCGATTTAGTGGCGCAGTGGGCAAGAAGGTCTCTGGTTCGAGTCCTGACTGGGTCAGAAGGTATTTCTGTTTCCTCCGGGTGCTCCGGTTTCCCCCACAGTCCAAAGACATGCGCTATAAGTGAATTGAATGAGCTTAACTGGCCGTAGTGTATGTGTGGGTGTGAATGCAAGAGTGTGTGGGTGTTTCCCAGTACTGGGTTGTGGCTGGAAGGGCATCCAGAGTTTGCAATAAAAAGTCCCCTTGAGTAATCAGTTGACTTTTACTATTTTTGAATCAATTTAACTGATTTCTGGGTCTGGACGAGCCATTTTAGCTTAGCTTAGCATAAATCATTGAATCTGATTAGACCATTAGCATCTCACTCAAAAAAAATATAATAATTTTAATAGTTTTGCTATATAAAGCTGGACTCTTCTATTATAACAAGTACTAAAACCAATGGAAAATGAAAAGTTGCTAAATGTTAATAATTTTGATTACAAAAAGAGAGATTGTACAAAATGCATGCTATTTTTTTAGTTAACACTGTCCTGAGTAGTTTCCCAGTGATGGGGCATCCGCTTTGTAAAACATATGCTGGATAAGTTGGCGTTTCCTTCCGCTATGGCAACCCCTGATTAATAAAGGGACTAAGTCAAGAAGAAAATGAATGAATGAATGAATGATAATTGCAAATATGAAAGCTAAAAATAGATTAGAAATCATTTATGGCTCACCGAATACGTTGTCAGTGATAAATCAGACAGAAAATATTTTCTTTTAAATAAGAAAAAAAATAAATAGGCTAGATAAATTGTAAACTCTTATATAAAAACCCAAATTAGTGCTAAATAAGATAAATAAAAAATGTAATAATTTATCTATAACGATGTTTTTTACGTTGCAATTTAGGATTATATGAATAATTGTAGCATACTATCTTATAATACAGTGCTCAGCATAACTGAGTGCACCCCATTTTGCAAATGTTTTTATTAATTTATCAGTGAATATAAACAATGTATTTTGGTGCATTTGAACAAAACAGATTTATTAAATGGATATATTTATTAAAATATTAATATTTTATTCATCAAATATCTTTAAAAATAAATATAATACATTTAAATTCAAGCAAAATAATGGAAAACAAAATTACAACCTACAAAATTTCAACAAAATTTTATACATTTTTAGATTTTCTTGAATTTTCAACATTTTATTTAATATTTTTCCCTAAAATATAAATTTGAATGTACTAATTTTGGACCATTATCATAAGTTATTTTGTTAGATTTGGCTTCAGTACTGACTATATGCACAAATATATTTTTTGTAAAGCTTCCTATAGAAAATATTAATTTAAATCAGAGATTTGTGGGGGGTGTACTCATATATGCTGAGCACTGTATCCCTCCTTTAAGTTTTCTATATACTATAATTTCCAAAAGAGACATTTCAAACACAAAATGTCAGTGAGTAGGTAACGAATGGACATTATATAGAATTAATAATATGGATAAAATAATATTTGAGCACTAAATTATCTTTTCCCATGGGTTGCAGCTAGTTCATTCCGCTGTGGCAACCCCTGATTAATAAAGGGACCATGCCAAAAAGAAAATGAATGAAGAAAATAATGTTTGAGCACTAAATTATCTAGGTTTCCCAGTGTTGGGTTGGGTATCTGCTGTATAAAACATATGCTGGATAAGTTGGCAGTTCGTTCTGTTGTGGCGACCCCTGATTAATAAAGGGGCTATAAGCCGAAAAGAAAATGAATGAATTTCTGATTTTGTAACTTATAAATTTATAAGTTAGAAATTGCTTATTTTTCTATATTTATTTATTTATTTATTTATTTATTTATTTATTTATTTAAATGAAAAGAAAATGAAAGAATTAATAAAATTATCTAGGTATTTTAGTTCGACAATCCTGATGAAGTCAGCCCATAGTTTAACAAACTGTAGCAAAAATAAACCAAACTCCAGTGAGAATTTCAATATGTCTAAGTTTATCTCTACATTTAAGCTATTAATCATACGTGCATAATAGAAATAACAGATGTGCGGACACATTTGGCAGACGCAGGAATTCCGTGTCTCCACACTCTCAGAAATAAAGGTACGGGAGCTGTCACTGGGGCAGTACCTTTTCAAAAGGTACATATTTGTACCTGAAGAGTCCATATTGGTATCTCAAAGGTACATTTTAGGTGCATTTGGGTATTGATATGTACCTTTGAGGTACCACTAAGGACTTTTTAGGTACAAATATGTACCTTTTTAAAAGGTACTGCCCCAGTGACAGCTCCCGTACCTTTATTTCTGAGAGTGCAGCATGAACACTCGGGCCGGTGAACTATTGATTTTTCTTCCCTTGTGGACCAAAGTTTCTCACATAAACAAAACCACCCCAGGGAAAGGGGCAGATGTTCCCTAAAGGACGATGGCACGCGACAGTCCTCAAGCCTGTCGAAGAATCCACCCCTCCTGATCACACGCACGCACGCACACGCGCTCCAAACGCGCGAGCTCCCCTACACCTGCATTGCAGATTAGTTTGATCAAAGTTCTTTGTGAGTAACTTCTCAGACCGGATGCAACTCTGCTTTCTTGTTTCTGCTCGCTTGTTGTTGCTTTTTTCATAATGAGTGCGCCACCCGAGCCACGCGACACGTCCTTTGTTATTTTAATCAGCTGCTTGGTCATGATTGGGAATCTACTGTTACTTTGGTAAATTGTGCTCTTCCTGGACACAAAATGACCTTAAAGCGCATTCGCATGCATGATGCATGACACTTTCATCGCCTGCGCGTCTCCTGTTGCACGTACAGGCTTTGCGCGCGTTTTGCGTCCTCTTTTCAGTTTGCGCTCTACTTAATTTGGCGGATTTTCGCAGACACTCTCACACCACGAGCCGTTAGTGCGGTCGTTGCGTTCCCACGGCCACTTACTGCAGCTTCCCTAACCATATGGCCGGTCAGCGGCGTTCTTTTGCATGCTTTCCAGCCTCATTTGGAGGAAGCCTGCGTGCGCTCGCGCTGCCCAGAGAGGCTGTAGAGACATGCAGCGGTGATGTGAAAAAACGCCATTTGGTTGGGAGCAGATGGTTGGCTTGGGAGGGGAGGGGGGCTGTCCGCGTCTTCAGAGAGAGTCCCCGAGGGCTCCCCTTGTATTCAGAATCAATGAAAATTAAAGCGCAAAGAAAGATGAAGAGTCAGAGCTCGAGTCCCGGCTTTGTTCGTCGCAGCTACTGGTGGGCAGGAGTTAAAGTACAACAGCCCCCTATAGAAACACTTAAGTTAAACAGTCTCCCCATAGTCCACCTTCAGAAAAAGAGGAGGAATGCGAGAAAGGAGCTTTCTGCTTGATTTAACCAGGACAGAATCGCGTGGCATAAATTACGCGCGCAAAGAATACGCGAAGTGGGCATAAATCTTAAGGTTTTCAGTGATGCTTTGCTGGGCTAATCGGGAAATGTGTGCAACGTCAGGCCGAAAGAATTGTGGGCGAAAGTGTGATGATAGCTGTGTGCTGCTTATTTATGGCCTGCGTTTCAATAACTAACTCTTGAATGTGATGCAATGACACCTGTCGCGTCACAAAACGCTTTCGATAAAAGAATACTACCAATGAACAACCTAAAAAACGCGTGTTATTTCAGAAAACGCGGATGAAATGTTCTGAACAAAGTGCTAGTAGTGTTCAGAAACTGTGTAAACGATATTGTCGCATTCCTCTGGACTGAGCGCTTTAATTAACGCGCTAATGAAGACCACCCTCGCGCGCGCACACAAACAAACGCTCACGAGACCAGAGCTCGACTCATCTGACAATATGAACGATTAAAAGAAAACTTCCTCGTCGAATTAAACGCAAAATAATTGATAAAACACCAAAACAACAGAAGCTGCTAGGTACTTTTGTGAGGGATGACGTGTAGAGAGGGGAGCTCTTTCTCCCCGCGACATTGTGAGGGGAGCAGGTGCTGTGTGAATTACCATACAGCTGAGAGCACAGAGAGAAAAAAAAAAACTTATTCTCCCCTCACACAATAACAAAGTGCCTTAATGACAGCCACGCGAACGACACACACCAGCTCGGCGTTTACTATCCAGTTTAGAGATGGAAACTTCAAACTTAGTGTCGCCAAAACTCAATGAAATCGATTATTGTTTAAGAAATGCAAGGTTCATAATGGTAGATGTTTAATTTACTCGAACTGATTATGTGAGGCGCTAGCAATGTTTTGGTTCTTTAATGGCATTTGTTTATAGATATATTCGTTTATATACTATATTTTATCATCCTTAATTTTGAACTTTCAGCTAAAGTTTCTCTTCATCAACAAAATTAATTTTAATTAAACATTCTAAAAACTATTATATACTAAAGTTTTTTAAAAATAGTTTTAGTAGTTGTTCTTATTGTTTTAAAATGCAAACGCTGGTTTATGCATAAATGTTTGAATAATCAACAATAACTATGTTATCACTACGGGATTTAATTTGTTATTTTGTTATTACATTATGTGCATCCTATTGTGTTAATAATATCACATTTTACTGTAGGCTATAGCCTTTTCAATAGTGTAAAACTGATTTATAAATAGTTTGGAATGACTAACTTAAGCAACTATATTTTATCAAACGAATGCTAAAAGAAAATAAACCTTTTTATTATATAGACAAACTGCTCTGAACAGTCCTGAAACTCCCCAATCCCCACTTCACTTTTGTCCCGTTATCAGGAATGCGACATTCCTGCAATGTGTGATGTAATTTGTGGTTTTATGTCAGAGTGGGATGTACAGGATTCTCAAGGTTGCTTATTTTCCTGTATGTAAATTAGATTTTTTTTTCTTTCTCTCTCTCTCTCCCAGTGGCAAAGAGTTGCACATTTTACAGCTCAGTGACCATTTGCCGATTTTTTTTTTCTTGGGGGGTTGGGGGTGGTGTAGATTGAAAAGTGTCCCTTTGTGACAAGCAGAGCCAGATTGGGGAGTAGCTCATTTGCATCTCATTACCCTAGCAGGCGCTGCCTGTATATAACCGGCTGCAGGAGGACTGGGACATTAAACACGCACAATCCAGTCAGTCTCTCAGATGGAAACAAGAGTACGGGATGAAAGTTTGGAGCAGTAGTTTGGATCATCTCCACATGAACTTTATAAACGGAAAATAAGCGCATAAATAACCCAGTGCTTGGGGTTTCGTCATTTTTTTCGGCTTCCTAAACTACCCGAAAGTGGACTGCTAACTTTTGACAACTTGGAGTAATCGACTTTTGAGGGAATTTCCTAATCGTCCCCCTTTTGCGCATCGGGGTTTCCTCTTTTTACATTCGTATCTGGGATTTAATTGCTGATTTATTTACCAAGGGGGGACTTTGATGGGCTTGCATGAGCAGATAAACTGAACACAACAGAGCATCAACCCGAGCTGCCTCCCACTGAGTGGAGAACGACGAGTCTCAATGATTTATTGAGACACGGTCTCACACAATCGCCTGGCCCGTGGAAGTTTAACAACAGTTCAGATCCTCTCCGCCATGGGACGACTAATGATAGCTGTTTTGCTTTGTGTCATGATAAGCCAGGTAATTAAAGCCAGCATCTGATTTACTTTGCTATGATCTCACTTCAGATGTCTGCCTTATGATGGTAACTTATAGTGAATTAAGTGTGTGCGTTTTATTTCCCCAGGGGTTTTGTTCAGGGGTTTTTGAATTGAAGTTGCAGGAGTTTCTGAACAAGAAAGGAGTGACAGGCAACGCAAACTGCTGCAAGGGATCCGCGGCAGAGGGTCATCAGTGTGAATGCAAAACGTTTTTTAGGATTTGCCTGAAACATTACCAAGCCAACGTATCTCCAGATCCTCCGTGCACCTACGGTGGCGCAGTTACCCCAGTGCTCGGATCAAACTCCTTCCAAGTTCCCGAAAGCTTCCCTGACAGCTCGTTCACCAACCCCATTCCTTTCGCTTTTGGATTCACATGGCCGGTGAGTACCGTTATTTATTTTGGACATTATATTGTATCTAGATAAATGTATAATTTTAAACGAGAGTTTTAGCATATAAAAAAAGCCACAATAATGACTCATAAGGACTCAGGATGTGGGTATTTAGTCGCTTTAGCGGTGTTACTAGGGTGGGAAAAGTCACATCCCCTGGGTTGCAACATAATTGTCGGCTCAGTGTGAAATTCCGAAACCTTTCATTTTACTGCAAGAAGTAAGTGTGAAATGGGAGAAATGAAGCTTGAATCCCCAGTGCGATCACACCTCAAGCCATTCACATCTTCCGTTATATGTAAAACAGCGGGGAAGTGTGGAGGAATGCAGTTCTGGTTTAAATCTATCGATTCGGTTTTCAAAACATCTTATGTGTGTGTGTTTGTGTTTCAGGGAACATTTTCGCTGATCATTGAAGCGCTGCACACCGACTCCAATGATGACCTGTCCACAGGTAAATGGGAGTGCAATTCAGATCAATATAACCCATGATTGTGACGCAGTGATGTAACACTAAAATCAAACCCTTCACAGAAAACCCAGACCGTCTGATCAGTCGCATGACCACCCAAAGGCATCTAACAGTAGGCGAGGAATGGTCCCAAGATCTACAGGTTGGTGGGAGGACAGAGCTGAAGTACTCGTACAGATTCGTTTGTGATGAGCATTACTACGGCGAGGGCTGCTCGGTCTTCTGCCGTCCGCGCGATGATACTTTCGGCCACTTCACCTGCGGAGAGCGCGGAGAAATTATCTGCAACTCTGGATGGAAAGGACAGTACTGCACAGAACGTGAGTGTGAATTATATACATCACCTGTATCTTGTGTGTAAAGTGCGCGTGTTTCGGTATTTCGCGAGAAAAACAACAACAAACTTCGTCGCTATGGTTGCAACAGGCGTTTGTGTGATTCAAATGAGGGACGTTGGCCAAATAATGGCACGCGTGCCATAGATTAAATGTAACGCCTGATTGGTTACTTGGCAGTGCGCTCAGCGCTGATTGGCTCAGAGCGGTGAGGTATTGTTGGAAGGGGGCAGCTGCAGAGTGAAGGTAGACAATAGAGCAGCTGTCCTGCACTGGCACCATGTACACCAGCTGTCCACCCTTATCTGCGCGACTCTGGGACGTTATGGGGAGGGGGTTGGATGAACAGTGAAAAAGGGGACTTCTGACCCACAGTTAGAGGAAAAAAGGGGCTTTTGTTTGGGAAGCTTTTGTATGAGTGCAACTGTGTTAACCAGAGTGTCCTTCCAATAGTATAGTAAGAAGAACATTTTATTTATAATTTTTTTGCTTGCTGCCCACAAAGTACGACCGAGCAGCTTGTTTAACACAGAAAAATAATGTCAGAACTTGTGATAATAAATTTAAATGTCTCTTTTCAGCAATCTGTCTTCCGGGATGTGATGAAGACCATGGCTTTTGCGACAAACCCGGTGAATGCAAGTAAGTGTGATGGAGATTTTTAACACTTTCAAAGGGACAGTTCACCCAACAATTACATTTTGCTCAGCATTTAATTACCCTTAAAATGTTCCATACCTTTATGAGTTTCCTTTTTTTTTCTGTTGAACAAAAAAAAGATATTTTGAAAAATGTTTAGCAACCTGTAAACATTGACTGCCATAGTAGGGAAAAATACTATGGATGTCAATGGCTACATGAGTCTGAATTTTTAAAAATATATCTTCTTCAGTGTTGTTAAACAGAAAATTTTAACTCAAACAGGTTTGTGGCAAGTGAACAGTCAGTAAATGATAGAATATTTTAGTTTTTCCCTGTGTTGGTGTGGGCTTCCTCGGGTGCTTCAGTTTCCCCCACTGAACTGAACTGAACACTGAACTGACACAGTTTCAATTCACTATTATCTACTATCTGAAGCTGCTTTGACACAATCTCCATTGTAAAAGCTCTATAGAAATAAAGATGAATTGAATTGTTTCCGGTGAACTATCCCTTTAACAAAATTTAACAACTTACTTGACTGTGAAATTTACTAACTGATCCTCTCTGATGTTTTCAGATGCAGAGTGGGATTTAGTGGAAAGTACTGTGACGACTGCATTCGCTACCCAGGCTGCTTGCATGGCACCTGCCAACAGCCATGGCAATGCAACTGCCAAGAGGGCTGGGGAGGTCTCTTCTGTAACCAAGGTGAGCGTCGTAAACCGAGCAGTTGATCAAGTTGTTGGTTCAAAGGCACCCATTGACTCTAGCAGACTAACCTACATGTTTTATTTTGTTTGCAGATCTCAATTACTGCACACATCACAAACCGTGCCAGAATGGAGCCACTTGCACCAACACAGGCCAGGGAAGCTACACCTGCTCTTGCAGACCTGGCTTCACTGGGGACAGCTGTGAGATTGAGGTCAACGAATGCTCTGGCAGCCCGTGCAGAAATGGAGGAAGTTGCACTGTAAGTTTTTGTTATATTTCATAAATATAATAAGCAATTTAGGTGCCGTATGAGTTGGCTTTATTCTCAATGTCCTAACCCGGTCGTTCCTTGGATTTGGCAGGATCTTGAAAACACCTACAGCTGCACTTGTCCTCCTGGTTTCTATGGAAGAAACTGCGAGCTGAGTGCCACGACTTGTGCCGACGGCCCCTGCTTCAATGGTGGACACTGTGCTGACAACCCAGATGGAGGATACTTCTGCCAGTGCCCGATGGGTTATGCTGGATTCAACTGTGAGAAGAAGATCGATCACTGCAGCTCCAACCCTTGCTCGAATGGTATATTGAATGCTTTCATTTTACATGGATAGTTCACCCAAAAATTTAAACTTCTGCCATCATTTACTCAATTTTTTTGATTGTTGCTGTTCTGTTGAAGTATTTGTTTGTCCTACTATGGATGTCAGTGGTTAAAGTTTCCAACATCCTTCAGAATATCAACAGAACAAAACTCAAACCATTGTGGTTTCATTTTTGGGGGAACTATCTCTTTAATGCCTGAAATGCAGACGAGAGTGTGTTTTGAATCAGTCGTCTCATGTCTTTTGTCTTTCTTCATCCATAGATGCTCAGTGTCTCGATCTTGTGGACTCCTATCTTTGCCAGTGTCCAGAGGGATTCACAGGAACGCACTGTGAAGACAACATCGATGAGTGTGCCACCTATCCCTGTCAGAATGGTGGCACTTGCCAAGACGGACTCAGCGACTACACCTGCACCTGCCCGCCTGGATACACCGGCAAGAACTGCACCTCTGCGGTCAACAAGTGCCTCCACAACCCCTGCCACAACGGTGCCACTTGTCATGAAATGGACGGTCGCTATGTGTGCGCGTGCATCTCAGGTTATGGAGGACGCAACTGTCAGTTTTTACTCCCTGAAAACCCACAAGGACAAGCCATCGTTGAGGGAGCCGACAAGAGATACTCTTACGAAGAAGACGACGGTGGTTTTCCCTGGACGGCGGTTTGCGCTGGGATTATTTTAGTGCTTTTAGTACTGATCGGCGGCTCCGTCTTTGTCATTTACGTCCGTCTCAAGCTGCAACAGAGGCGCCAGCAAACCGATAGCCATAGTGAAATCGAGACCATGAACAACCTGACCAACAATCGCAGCCGAGAGAAGGACTTGTCCGTAAGCATCATCGGAGCCACGCAAGTGAAAAACATCAACAAGAAAGTGGACTTTCAGAGCGATGGCGAAAAAAACGGATTCAAATCTCGATACTCGCTAGTGGATTACAATCTTGTTCATGAGCTGAAGCAGGAGGACGTGGGGAAAGAGGACTCAGAGAGGAGCGAAGCCACAAAATGCGAGCCTCTCGATTCCGACTCAGAGGAGAAGCACAGAAATCATTTAAAAAGGTAAAATGAGCGTCAATTTTGGCTAGCGCAGATATATTTGTTGATGTAAGCAGTACTAAAGTTGCCTCTTTTCGTTTTCAGTGACTCCTCAGAAAGGAAACGAACAGAATCTTTGTGCAAGGACACAAAGTACCAGTCAGTCTTTGTTTTATCAGAGGAGAAAGATGAATGTATTATTGCAACCGAGGTAAGTCCAGAACCTTTCCTTCTACTTGCAGCCATGAAATGTACCAAATTTAGATTTCTGAACGCTAAACTAACGTTTTGTTTTCTCAATTCAGGTGTAACGCCACAACGGAGCTGTAGCTCATCTTGTTCTACAGGAGGTTTTACTCCAGTAATGCTGCTCAAACCAGAGGGAAGGTTCCCTTCACGTGACTGCTGCTGTGAAACTAATGTTGAAGGTGATATTCAGAATGAGCTGGTTCTCAACTGAAGTAAACACAGTGACTGCAGGAAAGGACGTTGGGCCATACTGGCTCGGACTCTCAAAGTTTGTTTCCCAGGAACGTGCCAAACGGACTCGCTGCACTTCCTGTAGGGACGTTTTTTTTACCTCATTGCACTATGATGGGTTGTATTTTTAATGTATTTAACACACAATTGAATCGAATACTGTGTATGCATATGCACTGACTGCAGTGTGTATCTGGAAGTTCTCCGATCATTACATGGATCGCGAGAGGAAAAACACTGCCATCAATGATGTTTGTAACTGATTCGTTGTTTTATTTTTGGAAAGCTTGTGTTTTCTTTATTTAAATGTTAATTGTGATCGACGTGTTTGTGGTTTACTTTGTGTGTGTGTGTGTGTGAAGTTTGATGTAATTTAAAATCTTTTTTCATTTCACAGATATGTCTATTGTAAATAAGGCACTTCGGGTCGACGTGACTGTTCTCTGTAAATGTATTTAACGTGCTGGTAAAACTTACAGGAATTGTTTTTATGACTGTTGTCCAATGAAAAAAAAATCACCTTAATATTTTTCCAAATAAATCCTGTATGAAACTTCATAAAACTGGTCAGTTAATTAATACTTTGAGTTAATTAATGCCTTACAAATGTATTGTTTCTTCTTCCTTGCTCACAAAGTGAGACAAAGACACACCCGGTAATCACAAATTACAGCCTGGATCTTGATGGCGGGATATTTTTGGGATGCAAGAGGTCTTTGACAAAAACATCAAAACCACTTTTTTTTTTTTTGCAATTGGTTTGCTTGAAGTTGCTGTTTTGGTGGAACATTTTGTGTCAAAGCTGTAGCCAAGCTCATTACGTGACATATATAAATAGAGAGCGAATGTAGAACAGGAACACTCCCTTAACAATCATTCATTCATTTTCCTTCAGCTTAGTCTCTATTTCAGAGGTCGCCACAGCGGAATGAACCACCAACTATTCCAGCATATGTTTTATGCAGCGGATGCCTTTCTAGCTGCAACCCAATATTGGGAAACACCCATACACACATTCACACAAATACACTATGGCCAATTTAGCTTACCCAATTCACCTATAGCACATGCCTTTGGACAGTGGAGGAAACCCACACCAACACGGGGAGAACATGCCCCACACTCCATCTTAATATAAAATAAAATGCAGAACTTTCTTTTTTTAAAACAATTAAAGATATTTAAGGGAGTAAAATGACTATTTAACCATTTCTTTGGTGCAGATAATGAATACACAGCTTCAATAATGAATTATAAACTTGTTTCTATACAGAAAGTACTGAATCTGTGCCTGATATTTCCTTAAAACCAACCACTCTAAAATTTAGAGGTCACTTGAGCTCTGTAGAACTTGTCGAGTCTTTGGTTGTGGGTTCAGGGAGGATACAGTGTAAAGTATTCACTGGTATTACCCAACTGTTGGACAGTTGCTTTCACATACCACGCTAAGCTTTTAACTTAACTTTTTTCACGCGCACAATGGGATTTCGCTGAGTTGGAAAATATCAGGAGACAGGCCTAAAGCAGTTCTTTTGTTTCTTCATTCAGCGTAGGCCTGACGCACTGCTCAGTAGCCTGCGGCAAATATCTTCTATTAGATCTTTTTCAGTTGTGTGCATTCAACAATGTGTTCAGGGTGTGATTTATGAGCAAAATACTACAGACTTTCTTTTTTTTAAGTAACAGCAATGTTCAGAACGTTCTTAATAGTATCAGCTTAAAATGTAAATATGATTGCAGGTTGTGCAAGTCGTTCAGTTTCATATTTTGTTTCGGTTTGACCTGTTCAGTCAAGTACAAAGAATGTGATGCTGTCACCCTTTTCATATTTCAGATGAAGCAAGTTTCACAAGTCATCACATTGTTTATAATTTGGATGTTGGTGAATGGAAACGGCAACGTTCATGACATTCAAGTTTTCTTTTTGTTATTTAATAAAAAGGATGTACTAAAAATGCGGTTTGAGTTGGGACAACATGAAGGAATTAAGTTCACTTTAAATTTAAGTGGATTGAACATAAAATAACTAAGTTGTCCCCCCCCCAAAAAACGTAATAATTGTTGTTTCAACATATTTAAAGTAAGTAGTTTGAACAAACATCAAACATCATTTTCAGATTGTGTTTTTTTAGTGATGTTTTATAAACAAATTTCGGGAGGAGCACGCGCAGAAGTTTCAGTATCAAATACGTCATTGACAATTATTCTATTATCCAATCAGTTCTTGACCAAACCCCTATATATACCAAAGCTGTCTTACATGCAGCATCTTACGACTTTAGCATCCCTCCACCACCCCGTCACCTCACCTCTTAAGCATTACAATCCCGGGGGGAGCGTTCTGGGGCCGGGCTAGATACTTCGCTCGAATCCCTATTCCTCTCTGTTTCCTGATAAGAGGAATAACTCGAGTTTGGGTGTCTTCCCCGAGCTCAGAGCCCTCTCCCCGGACAGCACGCCAAATACGCTTTATTCTGAAACTATTGTAAGTGTGAACTCGTGAAATTCACATTCCCTTCAATGGCATAAAAAGCTCCACAACAGACTTTCTATGATATTTTCAAAACCAAAAAAGCTTGATAGAGTATGTTGAGTGATCGATTATGATGGTCAGAAGAGAAAAATATGTCATATTTGCTATATCACTCTCTTAGCTATTGATTAGAAACACTCACAGAGCTGGAAACAGAATAAAATGACACTGAGAACACCCCCAGTAGCCACAGGATGTCAACATGACGTCAGATTGACGTTGTACCGCAATGTCATGAGACGTTGCATTTTGTTTGGAAATGAAAATCGGAGCCCAACTTCAAACCAACGTCAATGTCCGACGTCGGACAGATGTTGCATTTTGGTCACTTTCCAACACAACCTAAAAACAACCAAATGTCAACGTCTATTGATGTTACAGCTTGACGTTTTGTGAATGTTTCCACTATGATGTATATCAGATGTTGGATTTTGGTTGCCATACCTGATGAACAACTGTCAATATTTGACGTCAATATGAAGCTGGTTTAAACTGTTGGCTCGATGTTGTATTTTGGTCACTTTCCAACACAACCTAAAATCAACAAAATATCAACATCATTTCAGGTCGTTATTGGACGTCATAATAACTTTGTCCTTAGACGCTGACGACCTAAACCTAACCTAATGTTAACATTATATGACGTGTGTCTGCTGGGCCTACTCATACATATGTGTCTTTTTGCTTTAAATCTCATTTAATTAAATGTGCTTCATTGTAATTAATTTCAAAGTTTATTAGCAAGTGAATATTGTTTTACGCTAATTCATTTCAGACCACACTTTAATAGATTATGTAAGGTAAGTCATGTAAGATAAGTTGTTAAACAACAGATAATTGGAGTGTTTATATTAATTACTTTGTCAGACATTCTCTTTCTAACAGTTGATTCAGTGATTTGTTTTCTTGTAATAACTGCTGTGAAACTGCATTTTACACCTTAATCACATGTAGATAAAAAATGTAGGTTTACAAAAATGTAGATAAATGCTAAATTTACATTAATAATTATGGTAATGTATTATCTCTGTCTGAGAAACGGATTCACTCATGCAAATGCTGGTGCTGTCCAGAGGTGTGTTTCAACAAAAAACACCATCGAGACTTTCAAATGATCCAAAAAGATGTTTCAGTTGCTTCAAAGTAGGTATTAGGGTTGCACGGTTTACCGATACTATGGTAGTATCGCGATACTATGGCTCCAAAATACTGGTGGTGCCAATGTAGTTTGTAAATGGTAGTATCATCATTAACACTCTATCTACAATAGATAATGTTGGATGTGGAAAAGTCACTAAAACGCTCACACGTTTGTACAACAATAGGCAATTTTATTTTAATAGTCTGTCGGTTGCAAGTTTTCTAATGTTTACTGACATGTCAAACGCACACCTGAATCGGTTCATTTATTTTCCACTCAATATGATTTAGTAGCTACAACAAATGCAGCAATCTCTTAAAAAACGACTCACAAAGGGAAATTTTGAATTACTTTGGATTGTAACATGATAAGAGCGACGAAGTGGCGCAGTAGGTAGTGCTGTCGCCTCACATCAAGAAGGTCACTGGTTCGAGCCTCGGCTGGGTCAGTTGGCGTTTCTCCTTGCGTTCGTGTGGGTTTCCTCCGGTTTCACCCACAGTCCAAAGACATGTAGTACATGTGAATTGGGTAGGCTAAGTGTGAATGAGTGTGTATGTGTTTCTCAGTGATGGGTTGCGACTGGAAGGGCATCCGTTGCATAAAACATATGCCGGATAAGTTTGCGGTTCATTCCACTGTGGCGACCCCAGATTAATAAAGGGACTAAGCTGAAAATAAAATAAATTGAATGATTTAATGAATGTTACCTGATAAGACTGAAAAAAAGCAATAGATAAAAAACCCAAAATAGCAACAGGAAACATTCAAACAATTTTTGACCACTTCATATTGCCTAATTTTGTTGGAAAAATGCTCTATATGTAAAAATTTTAATTTGGTACTATTTGTATCTTAATTTTAATGTATTTTTTGTAGGCTAGTTATCTACAAAATAAACAACAACAAAAAAAACTAATACATTTTAGGTGAAGTGACGTATAAATAATAAGTTTTTTTTTTCAATAATAAGGGAATTAATAATTAAATTAAAGTAAACCATTTACATGTTATATTTGATTTACAGCATGTAAAATATAGTATTTTGACAATTTCCTTTATAATTTGAGATATGAATTACAGTATTGCAATACTATTTGGTATCGTGATACTTCAGCTTGTATATCATCATAAGACGAATAAATGGCCTCGCGACAACACTAGTAGGTATAGTGTGTCTGCATTTTAAAATAAGCACTCTTTAAAACACTTTTAAAGTGCTCTTTTTTATATTAAAAAACTATGATTTTTAGTCAGAGACAATGTGGGCCCTTGACAGATGATAGTTGCTGCAATCCTATTTAAGATTTTTACTTTTTAAAGGTGCAGTATGTAAGTTTGACACCCAGTGGTTGAACTAGGTATTGCACACCTAGTTCAAAACACACGCAAGTGCAGGTTGGTTACCTGAAAATAATTAAATACTCTATAAAAATGTCTCTTGCATTGAGATTTATTTCCTTTATTTCATATTTCCTAATGCAGAATTAATGCTGTTTAACAGTTTTTTAAATAGATTTTTTATTGATTGACTACATGATTTTACATTTAGGCATATTAATCTTCAATAAAAAATTTTAACAAATGTTTTACAACAAAAGTAAATATAATGAGCAATTAATGAATAAAAACATAATGCAAAATATCCCGAATTTATCACATGAATAAAAGATCATGCACATGTTTTGGAGGTTGTGGTCACGCCTGTGTATGTAGCTTTTTGCATGTATTAACAGAATGAATGTTTATCCATTAAATAAAATATTCTCTAAAACTCTAACTCTAAAATAACGGGTTATGTATGAGAGCTGCTAAAGCAAAAAAAACGAAAAAAAAGTTTGCAGTCAAATTCGATAAGTATTAATTTTAGAAAGAAAATAGAAAAGAAAAGAAAATATATTTTCAATATATTCAATAAAAAATATTCAAATATAAAATTGTAAAAATTTTACATATTTTGGACAGAATTCAATGTAAAATGTAAAACATTATTTATAAAGATAGACAGGCCTAGAGAATTATTTTTAGAGTATATTAACATGGATGGCAGCTGTTGTTTTTTGATACAACAGCCACAAAACTACAGGATGAACACTGTGAGTTTGCGACAGGATGATGATACATGGGGGGAAACCGGATATTTACGTACCTAGTGAAACTAAAACATGTAGTAGTAATGCGTACTTTTTACTTAAGTACATTTTTGAGGCTGTACTTCTTTACTTTTATTTGAGTAAGTAAGTGTAATCAGTACTTTACTTTTACCAGAGTCGTTTTAAACATGAGTATCTGTACTTCTACTCGTTAAGGATGTGTGATTTTTACCATCTCTGCTTATCACTGCAAATCTCATCACGTAGCGTGTTGTTAGGACATGGGGTTACACAGCCTGATCTCATGAGAAAACGTAAGTATTTTACGTTTTGTCAGTTTAGTGGCTTATTCGTACGAATTCGTATGAATTCAGTCGTACAAAATTATAAGATTTTAAAAAGGAGGCGTGGCACCTAACCCCACCCCTAAACCCAACTGTCATTGGGGGATGAGCAAATCGAACGAAAATGTACGAATTAGATCGTACGAATTCATACGAATTAGCCACTAAATCAAAAAGTTACGAATTGCTGTGAGATTGTGTTGGGTTACAATGTAACCTGCTCACCTAATGTTAAAGTTCATATTATTTGCTAATTACACTGGCTCCCAGTTACATTCAGAATAGATTTTAAAGTATTATTACTGGTCTATAAATCACTAAATGGCCTAGGACCTCAATACATTACAGATATGCTCACTGAATACAAACCTAACAGATCACTCAGATCTTTAGGATCAAATAGATTAGAAATCCCAAGAGTTCAGTCAAAGCAGGGTGAATCGGCTTTCAGCTACTACACCCCTCGCTGCTGGAATCAGCTTCCAGAAATGATCAGATGTGCGCCAACATTAGGCACGTTCAAATCAAGACTGAAAACACATCTGTTTAGCTGTGCCTTTACTGAATGAGCACTGTGCTACGTCCGACAGATCGAACTACTATGTTTTTCTCTTCTTTTTCATTCTTTTATAACACATTTTATCAGCTTTTATTTTATTTTATTTCTATTTTTACCATTTCTATTATTTGTTTTTATTTCTCTTATACTTGTTTCTTTTATTCCTGTTTATGTAAAGCACTTTGAATTGCCACTGTGTATGAAATGTGCTATATAAATAAACTTGCCTAATTAATAACCTTATGTGGAACTCTGAATCTGCGTCTCATTTCAGAGTCTGCTACTGTCCACCAGAGGTCGCACTTCGGTCGAGGTCACATACTTCGAGACCCTTCCTGATTGACAGGAAGGACAGTTTTCCACCAGGGCAAGCCGGGGTGCAGAAATATAATTGGCTAAACTGTCATTAGGCGGGTTAAAGACACTAAAACAACGACAGACGTTCCAGCACGTAACACACATTCTCAAAGCAGAATATCTGACTTCAGTATTGTTTTTCAGATAAACAAGAATGTTCACTGGGCATGTTTCTTAAATATCTGCAAACATATTGTGGTATATTATGCTTTAGAAGAGTCAAAACTTAGATATAGCATCCAGAAATCCAGTGGGAAATGTTCTGATTGTGGTACACGGTGAAGAATTTTCATATTTCGTGAAATTCGCTCACAATTCTTTCTCACTGTTATCTATTGGCTTGTTTTTCTGTTTTATAAGTTCTACTGTTTAACCATAAACGCTTTGTTCTGTTCGGGTTATTATGTCTTTTATCTGCAGGACGCTACCATGACGGCGCAAGACGTTTCATGCTGAAGTACATTTACATGACAAGAGGAGAATTTTAGCTGAGCTCGGTTGTTTAAGTGTTTCCACTTCATGGGCAGATCTCGTCACAGATTAAAACCCCTCTTTCTGGCACAGAGTCGCCATCTTTCCCCCTTTGTTCGTGGAGGCGATGAGTGATAGTAGTGTAGGACATCGGCCTGTATGCGCATCCTTATTTCTGCTTGGCGTAGTCCCTATAAAGCTATTTTCTGCTGCCAGTCCCTTGAATGGCGAGTTAAATTTTGACAGATTGTGGTGAGAGGGGAACACGAGCATCAGTAAAGGGATTTGGCCGCAGTGATGACCCAGCTTTTGTTGGGTTATAGTGGTCACCTGTCAGCCTTCACAATGCAGGGCCGCCCCCTTTCAACGGTGCAACCTGGAGCCTCAGATCTCATTTGCTTTGGTGGAGGAGCGATTCAAGAGACGTTTCGGGGAACAAAACTGTTTCATCCTGGACAATTGAGAGCAAACAAAAAGAAAGTCAGTGGGTGGAAGGACCGCTGTTGGTACACAGAGTGTCAGGAAAACGGAGCGATGTGACATCTGGGGCTGGAGGACAACTTTCATCCTGAACTATCAAAGCTGCTCACTTTTGCTTTGGTGGACACGGGTGTTTAAAAATGATCACGTAGGATACTGCTTGCAATGCAAAGTCAAAAGGGAGAGTTCAACCAAAATGAAATGTTACTCACTATTTACTCACCCTCAGGAGGTTGCAAATACTCAATGTTTGTTCATACTCCTTCATTCATTTTCTTTTGGGCTTTGTCCCTTTATTAATCTGGGGTCATCACAGCGAAATGAACCGTCAACTAATCCAGCATATGCTTAACGCAGCGGATGCCCTTCCAGCTGCAACCCATCACTGGGAAACACCCATACTCAATCACACACATACACTACGGACAATTTAGCCCACCCAATTTACCTGTACCACATATTTTTGGACTTGTGGGGGAAACCGGAGCATGCCAACACAGTGAGAACATGCAAACTCCACACAGAAATACTAACTGACACAGCTGAGGCTCGAACCAGCGACCTTCTTGCTGTGAGGCGATCTTGCTATGCACTGCCCCACCATGACACCAGTTTGTTCATACTACTTAACCATAGTAACCATAAATTGAACTATAGTTTTACTATGGTGTTTGAAGTAAAAACATAGTAAACATGAAATGACCTATAGTTTTACGTGAAATGCCATAGTAAACCATAGTAATTATACAATGAACCATGGTTTTACTACAGTATTACTGTAGTAAAATTATGGTTTTTAAAACCACAGTGCGCACAGTTATGGTTCCTACAGTTTTACTGTAGTAAAATCATGGTTAATATTCGTAAGGGCAGCTCTGGAAAAACTGGATATTTTTTAAGTAATGGATGTTGAGTAGATTGATATGTGTTTTATTCTATTAAGGTCTCAGGCCCGTAGCCAGGGGTGGTTCGAAAGATCCACCCCTCATTGAAAAAGTTCCAGAATTGGTCCCCTATTAGCTCATTTATCCCATGTTTGACTTCTATGCTATCATAAATTGTGAAATTAACCAATCAAAGAAGGCTTTTAGACCAAGAGGAATCTTTTGTTGGATTATTATTATGTTTGAATATTATTTGTGAATTATTCAAATGGCCAAATTCTGACTGAGGAAAGTTGAATGTACTGGCCGCCCAGCAGGCACAGGACGTCAACATGATGCCATATTGACGTTGTACCCCAACATCATGGGAACGTTGAATTTTGTTTGGAAATGAAAATCGGGTTGATGTCAGAACCCAACTTCAGGCTGACTTCGATGACCAAAATCAACCAAATATCAACGTCTAATCATGTTACACCTTAACGCTGTGTGGACGTTACCACTTTGACATCTATCAGACGTTGGATTCTGGTCTCTTTTCAACACAACCTAAAATCAAGCAAATATCAATGTAATTTGACGTCGTTATTGGACGTCAAAATAACGTTGTCCTTAGATGCTGGATAGACATTGAATTTTGGTCACCTGACATCACAACCTAAATATAACCTTAACATTAACGTCTTATGATGTTGTGTGCCTCCTGGGCAGTTTGTTATTTGCGTAAAGACTTCAGTTTTTAATTTAAAACAAGTTTTAACAGATCCCTTAAAAAAACGAATGACAGAAGATAATAAAATATTCAAATTTAAAATGCTAATCTAAGCACTATTTATAAAACTTGAATATAAAACTTACAGTTTAAATGCACGTTTGTGAATGAACACTTAAAATAGTAAAATATTATGGTAATTTGGCAAAATGGTAGGAAATATTTTCAAAAAGTGTGGTTTTGATCACCATCTATCAAACTAATCCAGCAAAAAATGTGCTTAAAATCGTCGGCGCCACTGGTGTAGTGGTTAGTGCATCGACACATGCACTTCGGTGTTCATGGTGACCCGAGTTCGATTCCCGCCTCGCGGTCCTATGACGATCCTTTCCCTCTCTCTGCTTTCCTGTCAATACTCCATACCAGGCATGGGCAAACTCGATCCTCGAGGGCTGGTGTCCCTGCAGAGTTTTGCTCCAACACTAATCAAACACACCTGAACACCCTAATTAGTGTCTTCAAGATCACTAGAAAGCTACAAGCAGGTGTGTTTGATTAGGGTTGGTGCAAAACTATGCAGGGACACCGGCCCTCCAGGATCGAGTTTGCCCATCCCTGCTCTATACTGTCCTATCTAATAAAGGTGAAAACCCCCCAAAAAATAATTATAAAAAATGTGCTTAAAATGTCAATTACACAACAAAATGAGGCAAATAATGGCAAAAAGGTAAGATTTTTCAGAAAAAAGAACCACCCCTTTCAATAAGTTGGCTACAGGCCTGGGTCTGAAAATCTTTCTTACAAACAAACATATTGTCATTTAAAAAGCGATCGTTCACCTAAAATAAAAGCAAATTTACTCACTATTTACTCACCCTCAAGTGGATCCAAGTTTGTTTCTTCTGTTTTGAAAAAGGTCGTAAACCTGTAACTAATGCCTTCTATATTAGGAAAAACTATGGATATCGGTGGTTACAGGTTTACAACATTTTTCAAAGCATCTTCTTTTGTTTTGAAACCACAAAATGAACCATAGTTTATATAGGCTTACCATAGTAAAACCATGGTTAATTTTCATTAGAGTGTATATTGCAGAACACAATTAGCACTGGAGAAAAAACAATCCTCAGCCCAAGCTGGAAAACCTCCAGGAATGTGTTCACATGTGTGCGTCCCATTGATGACATCAGGAGGTCCTGCAGCTCCACATCTGACTTCTCCATTGACACCCATTCAGCCAAATGGACCAGTGATTTACACTCTGCTGCTATTTCAAATGTCAAGTATTTATGGAGATTACTAGGGTGGCCGAGAGAGCTTAACACGCTGCAACCTAAGAAAACACATGCAATTAGAAAAACAGCAGCAAACTAAGAAAGCCTCTGCATTGGTTTGACAGCACATGTTACAAACCCTCATAACGCAAACAGAAATCGAAAAATACACCGCAAATGCTAACATTCATTAATTAATTTTCTTTTGGATTAGTCCCTTATTCATCAGGGGTCGCCACAGTGGAATGAACCGCCAACTTATCCAGCATTTGTTTTACGCAGCAGACACTTAGCAGCAACCCATTACTCCATTAACATTTCAATTTCAAGCAGATGATTTACCTCAGATAACTCAGCCTATCGTTATTATATTTTAATCCAAAGTACATCTTTATTTAGATTTTATGGAAATTATTTTTTTGAAATAAATATTAAAGTTGAACCAAAGTAATTCAATTAATTTATGGTCTATAAAACTATATTTTATCTTTGAGTGAATGTTTTTTTTTCCTTGGGTAGAATAAATATCTTGATTAATAATAATGTCGGTGGTTATGTCGCACCCTCACTATTCTGCCACCTTAAATCGCCTCTATGGACGCACCCACCCTGATCACTGAAAAAAAAATGCTGGATTTCACACAATCAATTTGTTTGGGCTCAACATGAAGGAATTATGTTAACTTATTAGTAAATCTAAAAATCTGCGGAATGATTTCATAACTAAAACCTTAATATATGAGTAATATTACTGAAATTAATTTAAAAACTGAATAAATATAAGTTTACACACATTTACACAAGTAAATAAACAGAATTATTGATGGGCTAAAAATCTGCGAAATTCTGCTCGTGCAGATTCCGTGTGGGCCTACTTATTAGTTTTTACTAATTTAAGTGGATTGATCATAAAATAATTAATTTGCCTCCCCAAAAAACGTAGGGGTATAAAATTATTATTATTATTTATTTTTTTAAATTTACATTGTACCAAAGTAAAACAAAAATATATATAGTTAGTGGTTTTGTTACAACCCTATGTTGGTCTTGTCTCATCTGTCTTTTCTGTTTTGCTTAGAACACATCTAATTGGCCACTTCCAGCTTGCTTGTTGCTGATTTGCCTAGAGTGTTTTAAAAAGCCATGACACTACTTCCTTGGCAGCCATCTTGTTTTTGGTCGCTTGCTTTGTGTTTGTTGATACTTTTGTATGTGGTATAGGCCAGAATTGTATGTGTTAAGTCTGAATATTGAGTTTTTGTCAGTACTTTTTGTTTTGTGTGACTACTGAGATTCTATTGAGATTTGTGAGTACTTTTTGTGTTAGTTTTGTTTATGATACTTTGTTCCACTGACTTGTTTGACCTTTGTTGCCTGCTGACATTGATTTTTTGGATTGTCCTTTAAATATGATCGCCTGTTTTGTAAATAGTTTGTAAATAGTATTTATATTGGGATAGTAAGGAGTTTGACACCATTTTCTTTGTAAAACATTTTTGACCTCTGTTTTTTGTGTTCGATAGTTAGGGTAGTGAATTGTTCTTTCTTTTCTTTTATTTTTGATCAGGTAAGTTAGAGATTTAACATGAAGGAATCTTTGTTTGTTATTTTGGCCTTGTCAGCTCCCGAATTCAAACCCCAATAAATCTTTGACTTCACTTTTGTTGTCCTGTCTTTCATGCTGTGCACCATCCCTAGACGGTGCGTAACAAGTTTCTATAGAAAACAGCTATTCTTGATTTAAAGAGCACATGGGTTACCCCTTTTTCCAGATTTAATATAAGTCTTTTGTGTCCCCAGAATGTGTCTGTAAAGTTTGAGCTCAAAACAACCATCAGAGTGTTTGTTATAGCTGTCTGAAGTGTCTGTATTATGGCCGGTAAAACTTGGTTGTAGTTTTTTTTTGTACTGGGCCTTTAAAGGGCCCATAGTTTACCTCTTTTTTTATGATTTAATATTAATATTATGGTTCTTCTGAGTGTGCCAGTTTAGGTTCAGTTTAAAACACAATTCAGATTTTTTTATTATAATGTGTTAAAAAGTGTCATGTTGGGGGCGTGTCCACAGTTCGCTGATTTAGGGGTGTGTTGCTTCACAACTAGTTTCGGCTTCCTGCCAACGTAACAAGGGGGCGGGGCCATGAGCTCACCCGCTCTGCGTTTGCTACAGAGTCTGACAGGCAGACTCAGAGGAGAAGGAGTGAGAGGATCACCATTCAGTCGTACATGTACGACTCTGACACAGACCAAGCAGAGAGTACAAAATCATATGTGTCTTTGTACAGTTTTACAGCCAACTGCGTGCTAGTTTCAAGTGCCGAGCTTGTACACAGAAACTAATAACCACGCACACTGAATTAACTTTGACTGAGGCACCGGATGCGCCACTCGAAGCCGCGACACGGCACACCAGACACTCTCTGTGGCGCACCAGATGCATGATGTGTCCCGAATCGTCGTGCCACGCATTTTTGAATTCCAAACATGGGTTTCTGCAGCGGTCCGCGGCGCCCAGCCGTCGACTTGAGTGTACCCTGATAGAAACCGATGTTTAGAATTCCAAAACGCATGCTAGTTAAAATCACAGGGAGCTTCTGGGATCACGAGAAATGCAAACGACTAAAGTATAAGGTAGGCTCAATGAGAAGTAAACATGTTTGCAAACCTACCTAAAGATACAACCAATAATTCCGATTAGAGCGATAATGTGGAGAATATTGATCTTGTGTTGAGCCCAATGAGCCTTGCATCTGAAAATAGAGCTAGCGTGTTCCTTTAGTGATATTGCTTCAACTCACGCTGAAAATGGCGGACGTGAATTAACAAACTGAGGATATGACGACGCGCCTGTCAATCAATATTGGTGGGCGGGGGGACCGCTCTCCTACGTAAAGTTGCGGTCGATTTAAAAACAGCTCCAATTGGTCCACCGTTTTTTATGTTGTTAAATTGAAAAAAAAGCACTGGGTGTGCTTATATCACCCCAATATGACAGTCTATACACCATACATGCATTTTTTACCATAGGTGCCCTTTAAGGCTAGTCCTCCCTACCCACCGTTCCCACGTGCCTGTCAGCAACATACCTCAATTGCTGCCCAGATTTCACGTAGCGTTTGTGAGAAATTCTACAGTAAGAACTTTAACAATCAGTATTTGATGCAGTTTTTTGTGAGTTGCAACCATGAGTAACACACACAGTCGTTACAAAGTTCACACGCACACACAGCTTCGCACTCTGTTTGCACGCATATATGACAGGTTACAGGTTAATCTCCACTGCTGTATGGATATCTGTTATGTTTATGTACAAAAAACCTGATTTAACGTCCACAAACCGCGATTGAAGCATCTTCCTTTACAATTGTTCTGACACGCAGCTGTGCTGATGAAGTGAATCTGAAATAAAAATTGCTGTAATTCATGACACGCGTGCACTGTTTTAAAACATGTTCAAGTTGTAAAACTCACTCTTGATCACGTTTGATGATGATTGATGATCCTAGCGAACTGAACAGACCTTTTATTCCAGGTTGCTTTGCGCTCATCCTCTCTTGCTGATATGATTATACACGTGACTACCGGGACATGTTAATAAGCAGCTGTCAATCAATATAGGTGGGCGGGGGGACCGCACTCCTACGTAAAGTTGTGGTCGGTCTGAAAACCGCTCCAATTGGTCCACCATTTTTATGTTGTTAAATTTGAAAAAAAAAAAAAGGACTGGGTGTGTTTATATCACCCCAATATGACAGTTTATACACCATACCTACACACATGTCTGTGCAAACAGCTTGAAAAGTAGATTTTTCACCATAGGTGCCCTTTAACTAATTATGTAATTCAAAGATTTTTACTTTAAATAAAATATTTTTACTTTATTTTACTTATTATTTTTCCATTGTGTTTTTTTAGATGATATAATTTTACTTTATGTTAATGTCATTTATTTTCTTTACCACAATAAATATTTTTGATTTGAACTAAAATAAATTAATTTATTTTGAACCAAAATAAAATTTAAACCAAAGTTAAATTATATTTTGAGAAAAACATTTTTAGCTTAGTTTAAGCAAAGTTGGTTTAAAGTGTCGTTTTTTGACTGCTCAATAAGCAGAACCCAGCCAAGTTCTCTCATTTGTCTACTTTTTTCAATTTATTTTACTGAAACATTTCCACTGTGGTTTAATCCATGCTATTTGCATGTGTTGCAAGGAATTGCAGTGAGTTTCTATTTGTGTTTGCACTATGAGTATTTGCAACACGTGTGCTGTCAAATTTATGAGGATGTTTTCTTAAATTGCTGCTGTTTTTTTCTAATTGCATGTGCGCATTGAGCTCTCTGAGCCACCGTAGTGTTTCTCTGCCTCTAAATGTTTTTCCAGGCCACAGAGTGCTCTGTTGTTTCACAGATTGACGAAACGATTTATTTGTGTTAAACGCTCTACTCAGGTGGGTTTGGAGGATGCTTGATGACCTTCTCCCATTCTGTCTCGAAGTGCCCCTTGACATTGCCCAGGAGAGAGACCACCCAGCCCGGGGGAGGACAGTGCAGCTCAGACCCTGCAGATCATCAATCACTCTCACGCTCTGTCAAGACACTGAAGACCTCTCTACTGATGGCAGGACCATCCCGAATAAAGCCACTGATCTGCCTTTGTTTTTAAAACACACAGAGATGAAGGAGAGAGAGCGAGTCAGACTCACTTACTGATAATTACATAATAAAAACACATACACATACTGGCACAAAGGTTTGGTGTGATGGAACAGTTTACAATGTTTCTGAAAGAAGGGTCTGATGCTGCCAACAGTGACCTAAAAGCAGGAATACTTTAAAATGTTAATTTTCTATTTATTTATTTACTTATTTATTTATTAATGAAGGAATGAATGAAAGAATGAATGAATGAATGAATGAATGAATGAATGAATGAATTTATTTATTTATTTAGTTATTTATTTATTAATGAAGGAATGAATGAAAGAATGAATGAATGAATGAATGAATTTATTTATTTATTTATTTATTTATTTATTTATTTATTTATTAACTTATTTATTTATTAATGAAGGAAGGAATGAATGAAAGAATGAATGAATGAATGAATGAATGAGTTTATTTATTTATTTAGTTATTTATTTATTAATGAAGGAATGAATGAAAGAATGAATGAATGAATGAATTTATTTATTTATTTATTTATTTATTTATTTATTTATTTATTTATTTATTTATTTATTTATTTATTAACTTATTTATTTATTAATGAAGGAAGGAATGAATGAAAGAATGAATGAATGAATGAATGAGTTTATTTATTTATTTAGTTATTTATTTATTAATGAAGGAATGAATGAAAGAATGAATGAATGAATGAATTTATTTATTTATTTATTTATTTATTAACTTATTTATTTATTAATGAAGGAAGGAATGAATGAAAGAATGAATGAATGAATGAATGAATTTATTTATTTATTTAGTTATTTATTTATTAATGAAGGAATGAATGAAAGAATGAATGAATGAATGAATTTATTTATTTATTTATTTAGTTATTTATTCATTAACTTATTTATTTATTAATGAAGGAATGAATGAAAGAATGAATGAATGAATGAATTTATTTATTTTTTATTTAGTTATTTATTTATTAAGTTTTATCATATTATGAATGTATTTTTTATTTAGTTATTTTTGGTGAATTTGTATTATTATTATTATTGTCTTTAGTGCACTGTTTAATTAATTAATTTATCTATTTATTTATTTATTAACTTATTTATTTATTAATGAAGGAATGAATGAAAGAAGGAATGAATGAATGAATTAATTAATTTATTAATTTATTTATATTTATTAATTATTAAGGATCTAATGTTTGCTCAAAAATAGGAATATTTTAAAATATTATTATAAATAAAAAAGGCTTTTTTATCATTAAAGTTTTATCATGTGAATGTATTTAATTATTTTTTCTGTAATTATTTTGGAGGAATTTGTAATATTACTACTTTAGTCTTTAGTGCACTGTTTAATTAATTAATTAATCTATTTATTTATTAACTTATTTATTTATTAATGAAGGAACGAATGAAAGAAGGGATGAATGAATGAATTTATTTAATTATTTATTTATATTTATTAATTATTAGGGATCTGATGTTTGCTCAAAAACAGGAATATTTTAAAATATTATTATAAATAAAAAAGGCTTTTTATCATTAAAGTTGTATCATATGAATGTATTTATTTATTTTTTATTTAGTTATTTTTGGTGAATTTGTATTATTATTACTTTAGTCTTTAGTGCACTGTTTAATTAATTAATTTATCTATTTATTTATTAACTTATTTAATTATTGATGAAGGAATGAATGAAAGAAGGAAGGAATTAATTAATTTATTTATTTATTGATTTATATTTATTAATTATTAAGGATCTGATGTTTGCTCAAAAACAGGAATATTTTGAAATACTATTAGAAATAAGACACTTTTAATTATTCATATTTTGACATTATGTATGTACAGTATATATGTATGTATGCAAAAAACCCTTAACGGTTAGAGGTCACTAACGGATGGTCGAACTTTCTCCTTCAGGATATTTTGAAACACAAATGAATTCATGGTTCTGTTTATCACAGCAAGTCTTCCAGGTCCTGAAACAGTAAAACAGCCCCAGACCACTACCACCACCACCATCACCACATTTAACTATTGGTCTGATGTTCTTTTTTTGAAATGCAGTGTTACTTTTACACCACACATTATGGGACACACACCTTCCCAAAAGTTCAACTTTTGTCTTGTCAGTCCACAGAGAATTTTCCCCAAATTCTTGGAGATCATCATGATGTTTTCTGTCAAAGCTGAGATGAGCCTTTATGCTCTTTTTGCTCAACAGTGGTTTTCATCTTGGAATGCTGCAATGCAAACCCTTTTTGCCCAGTCTCTTTCTTATGGTGGAGTCATGAACACTGACCTTTCTTATGGTGGAGTCATGAACACTTACCTTTCTTATGGTGGAGTCATGAACACTTACCTTTCTTATGGTGGAGTCATGAACACTCACCTTTCTTATGGTGGAGTCATGAACACTTACCTTTCTTATGGTGGAGTCATGAACACTCACCTTTCTTATGGTGGAGTCATGAACACTCACCTTTCTTATGGAGGAGTCATGAACACTCACTTTAACTCAGGCAAGTGAAGCCTGCAGTTCTTTAGATGTTGTTATGGGGTCTTTAGTGACCTCTTGGATGCATTATCACTGTGCTCTTGGGGTAATTTTCAGCCAGTCACTCCTGGAAAGGTTCTTCACTGTTCCATGTTTTACCATTTGTAGATAATGGCTCTCACTGTGGTTCACTGCAGTCCCAAAGCTTTAGAAATGAATTTATAACCTTTTCCAGACTGGTAGAAAGTTTTTGAGGACATTTTGGTCTTCTTCAATTTGTCAGGCAGGTCATATTTTTAATGGTTTTTGAAATATCGGATTTTGTTTTCCTTTATTAATAAAAACCTTCATTTCAAAACTGCATGATGTGTTTACTTGTGTTATCTTTGACTAATGATTAAACATTAAAGTGTGACAAACATAAAAAAAACTAAAAATAAGAGATCAGTAAGGGGCTAACACCTTTTTACTGTATGTACTTATGTATTTTTTTTTATTTATTTCTTATTTTTTGGTTATTTTGCATTTTTCTAGCTTTTTTGTAGCTGTATTATAACTATTTTAGCCTATAGTGTCAAGCACTGGAATTTATTACAATACTAATTATTTTTATTAATCATAATATATATTTTTAAATATATGCTTAGGTTTTTCTCTATATAAACACATCTAATACCCCAAACTTTGGACTGGGAGTACTTCTTTTTTGACTAAAGTACTTTAAAACAAACGCTGTTCTCTTAAAAACTTGATGTCATTAAAGAATATTTAAAATTACATAATAATTTCCATAACTATTAAGCAGCAAACTTGCTTACAATCGTGGAAAATAAGTCATTATTAATAGCTTAATAATAATTGAGCACCATATTAAAATTATGAATAACAAGATGAAAGTATGAATAACCATAAAACAACAATAAATTACATATTAATATATTTTATGAGTTATTTGAAAATACAATATTTTAAATAAAAAATAAAACAAAAATCGAATATATTATTAAGATTTTAAAACGTTTTATTCCTAAAATCCTTTTTCAATAACAAATCTATGAACACATATTTTTTCCAGTTTATTAAATGTAATAAATTTAATTTAATTGAAAGAGAAATAAACATTTATATGTATTCATAGAATTAAAATTAATTCTTAAAAAGCATTTTATAATGTCTTCACAAGCTCTAAAACAATAATAATAAAAATTATCATCCACATTCACATCCAGAACCAGATTGTGGACATTCAGAGGATAAAACACTTGCTTCTGAAGATCTTCTGCTCATATCAGAATAATTTTCTGCTCGTTTCTAAATTCTCTCGCATCTTCTCTCAAAACAGTGATATTACGCGTGATATTGAAAAGCAGATGATAAGACGGTCACTTCTGACAGTTGCTGTGTGGAAACATGCCACAAACTTCCTCTGCATCGTGGGAACTGGCCTCGCAAGACAATGATTGAATTCACAATGGTGCACACAAAGGCCACCTTTGGGAGAAACCATATCCCAGGGCATGCTGGGAAAGAAGAGCAATAGCAGCAGATGTTGCGAAGACTAGAAGCGACAGATGCCTTTAAAGCACAGATCCAGAAACATTGAGAGAAACACACTCACACACACAATAATGCTACTACAAAGAGACACAGCAGTAAATTGTGTGCGATTGATGTTTGTGTGTCTCTGAATTGTTTCCTTTGTGTTGTGAGGTTATTTATTATTAAGGTTATTTCACTGAATAATAACTTTTTATTAAATGATCAAACAGTAAAGATTTGATTCGTGTTGATGATTAACGTGATGAACTGTGAGTGTGTGGTGACCTCGCGAACTTAAGGGAATATATCTCTTCAGGATTATTATAGTTCATTAAAACTGAAACTATTAATTGAAATAACTTAAAATATCTTGTTTTATTCAGCTGGAAAACATTTCTGAGTTGTATTTAGTTTAATTTGATGCTGTAAAATATCAAAAGGTAAAACAAATATATGATAACATTTACACAGTGATAAAAACAACGAAACTCAAGTAAGTTTCCTCACTGATATACAAAAATTTACACTGTAAACAAATCTACAGGTGTGAAAACTTATAATATAATATAATATAATATAATATAATATAATATAATATAATATAATATAATATAAAGTCGGCGACGCAGTGGCGCAGTAGGTAGTGCTGTCGCCTCACAGCAAGAAGGTCGCTGGTTTGAGCCTCAGCTGGGTCAGTTGGTGTTTCTGTGTGGAGTTTGCATGTGCTCCCCCGTCGTTCGTGTGTGTTTCCTCTGGGTGCTCTGGTTTCCCCCAAAGTCCAAAAACATGTGGTCCAGGTGAGTTGGGTAGGCTAAATTGTCCTTAGTGTAAGTGTGTGTATGAGTGTGTATGGATGTTTCCCAGTGATGGTTGCAGCTGGAAGGGCATCCGCAGCGTAAAAACATGCTGGATGAGTTGGTGGTTCATTCCGCTGTAGCGACCCCGGATTAGTAAAGGGACTAAGCCGAAAAGAAAATGAATGAATGAATATATAAGAATAGTTGGTGGTTCATTCTGCTGTGGTGACTAAGCCAAAAGAAAATGGATGAATGAATATATATGTACTGTATTTTTGATTAAATAAATGCAGCTTTGGTGAGAAGCTAAGGAGAAGCTAATTTTAAAACATTTAAAAATCATACTGATATATGGTTGCAACACAGGCTCATTCTGAAAACGTAGTCCCGAGGACATTTCTGGAGACCGCGAATTATGTAGCCGGAGATACGTATGGCTGCATTTCGTTTTTTAAGCGAACGCTGCGGGGTGGTATGACGCCGTTCCTTTTAGCGCTCGCCGGCTGACCGCTTGCCTTCGTGTGGAGGGCTTTCCCGCCGCAACCAGTTTGTCCGGTTAGCTCGTCCTGAGCGTCGGCGGACTTGAGACGCAAGAGAGTAACTGACCATGATGACGACGAGCGGGTTCGAGTCCGGGGAAGAGCGGTTCCAGAAATCAGGTAAGACTAAAACAGAATCCAAGAAATAAAGCGAAGAGGTTCATAACGGGGTGAGAATGTGGTAAAATCCGAAAACGTGGTAAAAAAATAAAATCGGACGAGGGCTTTTCTTTTTCCAGGCGGCTTTTGTAAATCGTTGGTTGGGTTTAGGGCGGTCGGGTCAATCGGTAAAATTGGTTGGGTTCGGGGAAGGAGGAGGGTGGGTCGGCCGGCCGATTGGACAGATAGATGTTTGTTCGATAGCGGCCTCGTGTGGGTTCACGCGAGAACAGCGCGAACGGCACTCGCAGGAGACATCCGAGAAGCCAAAAAGGCGCACACAGCGGCCTCTCGCGGATTCGCGAAAACCAAAAACTGCAAAAATACGTACCTCCCGGGACGTATTTCGCAGTCTCCAGAAATGTTCTCGGGACTACGTTTTCGGAATGAGCCTGGGTTGGATATATATATAATTTACTTATTTCTTTCTTATTGTTTTAAATGTTTAAAAGTGCTATTAGTTGAATTAAATAAAAAATATATATATATCATCCAATTTATTTACATTTTTAAATGAAAATATCATCTATCCATCCATTGACTTACTTGTTTACTTAACAGGACAGTTCAACCCCCCAAAAAAATTTAGTCATCATTTACTCTCCTTTCACTTGTTCCAAACCTGTGTGAATTCTGTACTTTTGTCGAACACAGAGGAAGATATTCTGTTGGCGTAACCAGCCATTGACTTCCTTAATATTTGTTGTTCCTACTATGGAAGTCAATGGCTGCTTGTTTCTTCAAAAATCTTCCTTTGTGTTCGACAGACGGAAGAAATTCATAAGAGTTTAGAACCACTCGAGTGTGAGTAAATGCTGAGGAAACTATTGCTTTAGGTCTGTATTTATTTATTTACTGATTTATGTTTAACACCCCCCCCCCCCCCCTCCTCCTCATCCAGAGCCTGTATTGCGTAAGATGAGATGTTTTGACTGTTCTTCTGCCTCATGTATTATATTCACAGAATATAATATTTTTGTTCGTTTCGGGGAATTGCGAAAGCCTAGCGCAACACTCTTTGTTGTTACAAGCCTCTAGAATTAAATCAAAATTGAATGACAAAAAACAGATGTCACCGATTCCAAATAAGCAGCAAAGAATGACAATCCCCGACCAAACAAAGGCGATATATAGGAAACAGGAAGAGAGAAAGTGACACTCTCGGCTCCGCTTAATCCCAGGTCATGTTCAATTGGCCTCAGTGACATCTCCATTCCACAGATTTTCATGGATCAAGACAAAAATACAGGCCGAGGAACCCTTAATGACTTTAAAAATCGCAATTCAATGCGTCCACCAGCGCAGAAAATAGAAATATACATATGCAAGATGCGCTCTCCAATAAAGAGCACAAAAGCCACGCAGGAAAGAGCAAGGAATGCAAATGAAGAGCATGTGAAATAGTTGTCACAAAGAGTTAATAGCTATTTATTCTTTATGGCTGTTATGTGTTGACATTTGGCCTGTGTGAACCAAATTGTGGAGTCATAAGCAGCTGCTGGTCTTGACTATGAAGATCCATTGGGTGACCTGTGAAGGTCAACGTGCATTGACCTAAAGAGTCTTCAATGGATGCATAACTTTCAGAAAAACAACACAGAAAGTCTACTGTACGATATGGAAAGGTCATAGCGGGTCTCCTGATTGGCTGTTTCAAGATGTGGCGTCAGGCGTGATGCATGCGAATGGGCTGACGTCTGATTAATGACCGCAAACGCTCACCGCTCTGCTCTCTTCACATGATAATCATTCCCAATGGCAGATGGGGGAAAAGTTGAGGTTTGTAACTTTCGGGACAATGAATGACAATTCTTTAGAGCGAGGGACAAAGGAGGGAAGCCGGCTAACAGGCTCTTGCACAACACTTGGATGAAATGGGTGGAAGCTTTGTGTTTACAGAAAATGGCCGTAGAGCAACATCTCGCTGTGATCCTCCTTACGCAGACTTTTGTCTGAATTCTTCTTGTGCTTATGAATAAATATTTGAGTGGAGTGAAGCCATAACATGAGGGTGATGGAGGCCGAAGGGGGGGGCTCTTTGGCTGCAAAATGTTTACCAACCTCAAGTTGGGTACAAAGAGTTTATTTCAAATGTTGGGTAATAGTTTATTTTACACTGTTGTCTGTTACATGCATAAAACTTGCTGACTAACATTAAAGCAAATCTTTGTCCCAACCACAACCCTATAGCGATACTTACTTACTATTGACTAAACAACTATTTGAACAATTCAATTAAATTAATCTTTATTTCTATTGCGCTTTTACAATGTAGATTGTGTCGAAGAGGTTTAATAGTTATAATAGATTGAAACTGTGTCAGTCCAGTATTCAGAGTGGAAGTTTAGTTTAGTTCAGTTCAGTGTAGTTTAATTTTCACTGCTGAAAGTCCAAACACTGAAGAGCAAATCCATCGATGCGCAGATCCACAAGTCCCAAACCAAGCAAGCCAGTGGCGACAGTGACGAGGAACAAACTTCACCAATTGATGAAAGTGAAGGAAAAAAATTTGGTATCGCAGCTGAAAGTTAAGAGTGGGGGGAGGGGGGGAGTTGGTATCGCGGCTGAAAGTGAAGAGCAGGGTAGAGTTGGTATCGCGGCTGAAAGTTAAGAGCGGGGGGGGGGGGTTGGTATCGCGGCTGAAAGTGAAGAGCAGGGTAGAGTTTGTATCGCGGCTGAAAGTTAAGGGCGGGGGGAGGGGGGGAGTTGGTATCGCGGCAGAAAGTGAAGAGCAGGGTAGAGTTGGTATCGCGGCTGAAAGTTAAGAGCGGGGGGGGGGTTGGTATCGCGGCTGAAAGTGAAGAGCAGGGTAGAGTTGGTATCGCGGCTGAAAGTTAAGAGCGGAGGTTAGGGGGTCTTGGGGGGAGTTTGTATCGCGGCTGAAAGTGAAGAGCGGTGGGGTTGGGTGAGTTGGTATCGCGGCTGAAAGTTAAGAGCGGGGAGGGGGGGAGGGGTTGGAGTTGGAATCGCGGCTGGAAGTTAAGAGCGGGGGGAGGGGGGAGTTGGTATCGCGGCAGAAAGTGAAGAGCAGGGTCGAGTTAGTATCGCGGCTGAAAGTTAAGAGCGGGGGGGGGGTTGGTCTCGCGGCTGAAAGTTAAGAGCGGAGGTTAGGGGGTCTTGGGGGGAGTTTGTATCGCGGCTGAAAGTGAAGAGCGGTGGGGTTGGGTGAGTTGGTCTCGCGGCTGAAAGTTAAGAGCGGGGAGGGGGGGAGGGGTTGGAGTTCGAATCGCGGCTGGAAGTTAAGGGCGGGGGGAGGGGGGGAGTTGGTATTGCGACAGAAAGTGAAGAGCAGGGTAGAGTTGGTATCGCGGCTGAAAGTTAAGAGCGGGGGGGGGGTTGGTATCGCGGCTGAAAGTGAAGAGCAGGGTAGAGTTGGTATCGCGGCTGAAAGTTAAGAGCTGAGGTTAGGGGGTCTTGGGGGGAGTTTGTATCGCGGCTGAAAGTGAAGAGCGGTAGGGTTGGGGGAGTTGGTATCACGGCTGAAAGTTAAGAGCGGGGAGGGGGGGAGGGGTTGGAGTTGGAATCGCGGCTGGAAGTTAAGAGCGGGGGGAGGGGGGAGTTGGTATCGCGACAGAAAGTGAAGAGCAGGGTAGAGTTGGTATCGCGGCTGAAAGTTTAGAGCGGAGGTTAGGGGGTCTTGGGGGGAGTTTGTATCGCTGCTGAAAGTGAAGAGGGGTAGGGTTGGGGGAGTTGGTATCGCGGCTGAAAGTTAAGAGCGGGGAGGGGGGGGGAGGGGTTGGAGTTGGTATCGCGGCTGGAAGTTAAGAAAAAAAGGGGGGGGTTGGGGGGGGGGGGGGGGGGGGGGGATTGGCGCGGGAACTTGATAATGTCCCATAAAGAATCTTAGAATCTTAGAACCTTAGAATCTTCCTAACTCCCCCCCCCTAGCGGCGCCCCTGCCCCAACTGCTTGTTTTGCGTGTTCACGTCAAGGGGTAGGGGTGTCCTAATTCTCTTTAGCTTGAAGGCAAAGGGTTAAGGGGAAGGCTTCGTACCCCTCCGAACGAAGATTTTTCAGCACCACAGCCGAAACCAAGGGGTAAGAAAATTTCCCAGAATACACCAGCTACAATGGCAGTATTGCTGAACCCTGAAGTAAGGAGATCCACAAATTAATATTTTTTGTCATTATTACAAATTTTTCCAACAAACAAGCACATGTTTTAATATATTCATAATCGCGTTCGTGTTCTCCTGTCATGCTATTTAAAAAAAAATGCTAAAACAAAAGCCGTTAAATTTCGCGATCTATAATCCATAATCATATCTCCTGTATAGCAGTCCCACAACATTCTGACACTCGATGACACTCGAATACCCTGTCAGTAAAGTCTAGGGGCTGGGAATGAGCTTTTACAGTGTCTGCTGTAATGTTAGTGTTGCTTTCGTGTGTTCACATAGATGAATATGGCCATGGTGTAAATGCGCAGTATTGTTACGTTCCTATTGCCACATTAGATCGTTCTGATAACATAATATATGCCTTCAGTGATTTCTTGAAGACAAACACCAAAAAATTAAGCAACTGGAATCACTACAGCAGTCGTGATCGTTGATCTCATATGAAGCAAGAGATCGCGATGACACATGATGACGTGTGAAGGTCTTAGGGGTACATTTTAAAGCCCTTCCCCTTAACCCTCGGTTTTAAGGGCCAAAGGAAAGGGCAAGGGGTACAAAAATAGAATTGGGATTGGGCCAATATTTACTAAGACTGACAGAAAATGAAAAGTTTTTTCTAGGTTAATATGGCTAATAACTATACTCTCATTCTCACATGATAATCAAGGATTTTTGCTGATGTACCATTAGCTCCAGCAGGCACAAAGATATGATGCAGCACCTGAAAATAGTCCCCAGCTAAGTACCTAATGCTGCTCAATATCATTGCATCTGCTGCATTTATTTGATTCTAAGACCACGTCTGTTCTGGATTTCAAAAGCATTTGACTTTTATGTGTGTGCTAATGCAAAGAGATGTGTCTTTATTCTAGTTTTAAACTGATAGAGTGTGTCTGCCTCCTGAACTATGTTAGAAATGCTGTTCCAGAGTTTAGGTGCCAGATATGATAAGGATCTACTGCCTACAGTTGATTTTGATATTTCAGCAATAATAAATTAAAAAATTTGTCTGGTTTTCCTTTAAAAAAGTGAAGTAATCTTGTTTTCGCCTTTAAGTAAAATTATCCTGCTTACCCCACTGACATATTATTTGACGTTTTACGTAAAAACTCACTTAATTTTGCCATATTCAGGTCTGTAGCCAATCCGGTGAAAGGGGTGGTTCTTTTTTTCCAAAAAAGTGGACCTTTTGGGGGTTATTCGCCTCATTTTCTATTTAATTATGAGATTTAAATTCTGCATTTTTGTAACAAATAAATTTCCTAAACATTTAGAACAAAGAAACATGAATGAATACTTATTTCTAAAATACAAATGTATTATATTACATCATTAGAAAAAAATAGGAATCTGTTAAAGTTTTAACTTAAAAAAACATATTGTCATTTAATAGGCAAATAACAAACTGGCTAGCACATTCATCTTTCCTCAGTGAGAATTTGGCATTTCAATAATAAAAATTCAAACATAATAATAGTAGTAGTAATGATAATAATAATAATAATAATAATAATAATAATAATAATAATAATAATAATAATAATAATAAAGGTTTAGCCAAAATAGTATTTAAATTAGTTTTAATATGGGCTGCTTTTGGTGCATCACACGTTTTCATTAGTCATTGTTCTTTTAAAAACAATACAATAGTGAAAGATGACAACTTTTACATCAGATTGTCTGTTGTCTTTCTTTCTGGACTCATGTAAAATAATTGTGTGCATTGATCTAAATTGATTATCTAGCCTGATCTCACGAGAAAACGTAAGTATTTTACGTTTTTTTCAGTTTAGAGGCTAATTCAGTCGCACGAAATTGTACGATTTTAAAAAGGAGGCATGGCACCTAACCCCACACTTAAACCCAACCGTCATTAGGGGATGAGCAAATCTTACAAAAATGTATGAATTAGATCGTACAGATCATACGAATTAGCAACTAAATCAAAAAGTTACGAACTGCCGTGAGATTGTGTTGTTATCTGAAGTCACACCGAAGCGACAGTCAAGGATTCCACTTGGTCTTAAAGCCTTTTTCCATGGGTTATATTCACAATTTATGATGGCAGAGCAGTCATAATAGGACAAAATGAGCTCATGTGGTACAAATTTTGGACCTTTGTCAGTGAGGGGTGGGTTTTTCAAACCACCCGATACAATCAGCCCCCCCCCCCCCTGGCTACGGGCCTGATATTACAGACCCTCTAGTTTTTCGTTATTCCACGATCGCTGAATCCGACCAAAATCAACAAAAAGTCACACATTTTTTGTGATTCTGCAAAAATCTTAATTTAAATGCAAAATAATCAGTAAAAAAAAATTAAATAATCTCATAAGGCATCCAATTCCAAACCATATAATCAAATTATATTTATTTCAGTTTGCAATTAATTGTTTTACATCTTATAGATGTTGCATACGCAGCACATATGATGTATTTAAGTGTCTCTCGAAAAATGACATCTAACCTGTGCCCTCACAATCATTACATTCATGGAATTGTTACAGTTAGGGAATTGTTTTGAAGCCTGTGCAATAAGCAGATGCGGATGAAGCGCGAGTGATTTACATGTGAAGTCAAAGCAAAGATGGGATATAGACATCCTGTGGCGCGAAAGAAAGACTGCAAAAGAAAGTTGGAGCCAACATCTAACAAACGGAGCAATGGAACAAACATATGGAGATTGGTTCACGGATGATGGCCATTAAAGGACATTATTTGTGCTTTACATGTATGGCTGGTATTATGATGTGCGTCAAATCTATAAATGATTTCGTTAAATTCTTTTTCTGCAGTTAACGAGAAAACGCTTCCCTGTCATTGACGAGTTTTACGGCAATCTGTGTTTTAGGTGTATCACGGCAGAATAAGCCCTAACGCATGTCCCAAGTGAGGGATGTCAAATGCTCCGCTAGTGAAATCTAAGAGAGAGAAAGTAAGATCGTGGATAAAAATAAGAGTTATACAACCTTCCTTTGGCTTAATCCCTGGTGTTTTAGATATTGTCTTGACAAAAGACCAAAAAAAAGGAGCTTTATTTTTATGATTTGTGCCATTGTCATTGTGTCAGCCTGCACACCTAACATAGTAGGTTGCCTAATATGGTAAATAAAAATAATATTTTATATTTATATATATTTTTGCAAAATTGTCTGCAAATTTCTGGGAATTACCGCCACAAAATCAGTCACTTTTATCAAAAAATAACCAAATATTTTTGAAAAACTATGGTCTGATATTATTTCTTTTACTTGCTTCTTGTTTTAAGAATTATTAGATTTTCCACTAGCAAGACAAAAACGCAAAGCAAGTAAAGCATTTTTTTCCAGTCGCCTCGCTAGTTTATGTCATGATCATTTCCTCCTGATCTCCAGGTTTCATCTCCTCACTGTGTGTGTGAGTGTGTGTGTGTGTTTGTTTGGCTCCAGGCTGCCTGTTCTTCAGTGTGAGCTTCAGATCTCCAGGCTGCTCTGCACCGCAGTGAACAGATGGTGAGCACCGCCCCAATAATGGGATGACTAGCATTGCAGAGTCCTTGCCCTGGTAACTGCTGGCCTGTGCTGGCATTTTCTCATCCTCAACCCCCTCCGACAGCGATGGCAGCTCTTCCACTCTCGCTCCCCACGTATGGAAATAAGCAGACAGAGAAGGCCTGCGTTCATCTGAATATGAATAGACTGAGAGGAGGCGCTAGGACGGAGACGAAGGGGGCAGGGATCCATCTCTACTCCTCCCTAAACAGACTTCATTGTGGTAACATAAACTTAGATGAGACACAATCAAACTGGTTAAAACAATGACGTGCATTTACGCTTGCTGCCTAAAGGTTTGATCTCAGCACAGTAAACGTAGTTGTAATAGACGCTATTCACATTTTAAGGTTTCTTAGAAGTTGTCATAGTTGGGTAAACTTATGACAACCCCCCCCCCCCATAGACGCTGCATTGTGCCATTCATTCATTCATTTTCTTTTTGGCTTAGTCCCTTTATTAATCAGGGGTCGCCACAGCGGAATGAACCGCCAACTTATCCAGTATGTGTGTAATGCAGTGGATGCCCTTCCAGTCGCAATCCAACACTGGGAAACACCCATACGCTCTTGCATTACGGACACTACGGATAACTTAGCTTATTCAATTCACCTATAACCCGGAGTAAACCCACACGAACACAGAGAGAACATGCAAACTCCACATAGAAATGTCAACTGACCCAGCCGGGGTTCGAACCAGCGACCTTCTTGTTGTGAGGCGATCGTGCTACCCACTGTGCCAACGTGATGCCCTACATTATGCCATGTCCACACTAATCCCAGATAGCAAAATTCATGTGGCTCAAATCTGGCCCACACCAGACACTTACATCCGGCCCACACACCGCATGGAATGATGCCACTTGAGCGGTCCTCTCCTGTTTGTCAGATCTGGGCCACAATTAAGCCATAGCAATATCACATATCAGCCAGAATTCAACCAAATCAACCAGAACTGACCCTATTCTGGGCCACTGTTTGCATTTATTCTGGCCCAAATCCGGCCCACACCAGACACTTACAGACAGACCACATACTGAATGGAATGATGGCTCTAGGGCGGTCTGCTCCAGTTTGTCAGATCTGGGCCACAAATAAGCCAAAGCAATACCACATATTAGCCAGAATTCAACCAAATGAAACAGAACTGACCCTATTCTGGGCCACAGTTTGCTTTTATTCTGGCCCAGATCTGGCCCACACCAGACACTTACATACGGACCACAAACTGAATGGAACAATGGCTCTAGGGCGGTCTGCTCCAGTTTGTCAGATCTGGGCCACAAATAAGCCAAAGCAATACCACATATTAGCCAGAAATCAACCAAATGAACCAGATCTGACCCTATTCTGGGCCACAATTTCCTTTTATTCTGGCCCAGATCTGGCCAACACTTTACACTTTCTGGGTGTGGCAAAGTAGTATGAATGCATTCTATAGCTTATTGATGCTACAGTTTTCATTATTTTCGTTTGACTCTGCTGTTTATGTTGACGTTGTTGAGTTTGTCATTTTAAGTATCCTGTTTGTGATGTTTTGTTCATTTTGTTAATTGTCACCATTGTTGAGGTTCAGTGAGCAAAAGTTGAATCATAGAATTGTTTTAGCTTATAAACCTTCATAATTCTGTGGCATGTGCAAGCATGTTACTATGTTACTTTAAATAATGGATTAAACATTGGTTAACATCAGTGAATTATATTATTTCATCTCAGGTTGTGCCTCACTTCATTTTATTTATTTATTTATTTTTTGTTTTTACTTGGCTTGTTTGCTGTAATGAATAAACTTTTCAAGCAAAGTTCTTAAACGTTACAGCAGCCCAAAAGAAAATTTATATTAAGAGGTTCAGGGCTATGAGCCCAACTAAAGTAAACCCTTTTCTCCATGATGGTGACTTTAGTCTATGTGGTCCACATATGTTTTTAGATAACTGGGCCACATTTGCCATATCTTCTCTGGGCCACTTTAGGTTCACAGCCACATTAGCCAAAGCTAACTGTGCCAAATATTTGCCAAAAGTGGCCCACATTTGTTTTAGGATAACTGGGACACATTTGCCATATCTTCTCTGTGCCACTATAGGCTGAAATCCACATTAGCCAGAGCTTACTGTGCCGAATATTTGCCAAAAGTGGCTCACATATGTTTTAAGATAACTGGGCCACATTTTCCATATCTTTTCTGGGCCACTATAGGCTAACGGCTGCATTAGCCAGAGCTTACTGTGCCGAATATTTGCCAAATGTGGCCCACATAAGTTTTAAAATAACTGAGCCACATTTGCCATATTTTCTCTGGGCCACATTAGGCTCACAGCCACATTAGCCAGAGTTTACTGTGCCAAATACTTGCCAAAAGTGGCCCACATATGTCTTAAGATAACTGGGCCAGATTTGCACCTACACATGTGAGCCATTTTAGGTTTAGACCCAGATTACCCTTAATGACTAGGCCACATTTTTACCAACTGTGGCCCACATTTTTCCTCCATCATTTGAGCCAAATTTACCATTTTCCACATGGGCCACATTAGGCTCACATTCAGATTATATTTTGCCATAAGTGCCAAATCTTTGCTTTAAATGGCCCATATATGAATTTGAATCTTTGACCCCCCTTTGCCATTGTACAGGTGGACCACTTCAGGCTCACATCCATTTTGTCTGGGCCGAAGGAATACCACCAGTGCCACATAACTGCCTAAAGTGGCCCACATTCATATGCTATCTGGGAAACGTTTTCGTTTAAAAACAAACATACTGTTTTCTCGGTATTGGCCTTCCGTCCATACTGTGACGGTTTTTAGGAATGAAGGTTGTTTAAAATGGATACATTTGAAAATACTGTTTTCGTATTGCAGTGTAAACTATCAAAACGGAGGCTTAGGTAGGGCCAGACTGAATCTGCTGACATTTTTAGCTATTTCTGCGCTGAATTTTGGTAAAAATCTGTGGATTTATGCAGAATAATTTTGGGAGTATTATAACTAAAACCTTAATATATTAAATTAAAAATAATACCTTTTTAACTTGTATGCAAATCCAGTTAGATCTACTTTATTTGGTAAACAAAGCAAGTCTCTCATATAATTTATCTACTAAAAGACAGAAAATATTACTTTACAAACTATATTGTAAATAAATCCTATAAAAATTTTATATTAGTCAATAATGTTACTAAAATTAATTTAAAAACTGAATAAATATAGATTTACACACATTTACACAAGTAAATAAACAGAATCAATGATGGGTTAAAGATCTGCGGAATTCTCTGCGCATAGATTCCGTGTGTGCCTAGCTATAGGTAAATTGAATAAAGTAAATTGGCCGTTGTGTATAAGTGTGTTTGTGAATGAGTGTGTTTGAGTGTTTCCCAGTACTGGGTTGCAGTTGGAAGGACATCTATAGTGTAAAACATGCTGGAATATATGCTCCGCTGTGGCAACCTCTGAAAAAAAAAGACTAAACTAAAGCAAAACAAATGAATGAATGAACAGTTTGTCAGAATATTAAAACCAAATTTCACCAAATATTGATTTCTAAACTCTTTGAATTTAAAAACATTCGTGTTGCGTTGTCTAAAAGTGACGTTGATTGTCTGAATATTGTTATTTTATGCAAAAAATTGTAATATATTTTGGGTTCCCTTTTTTAAAATCTCTGATGTCTCATATTAAAGTGTTCCACCCCTTGCTGGGTGATAGAACAACCTTCTAGGCAAACAGCAATGCTTCCTCTTGTGGTAGAATAACAGAGAGTTGCTGATTAAGATGGGTTTGCTGAGAAGTGATAGCAGACAACCAGTGTTGCTGCTGCAGGAAACTCTGCCTGTTTCCTCCCTCGAGTCCCTAAAACAGAGTAAAAACAAAGCGATTGATTTGTGTATGGATTAAAAGATCATCACTCACACAACATAACATTTTCTCTTTAAAGATCACTTCGGTTTAAATACTGTTTAATCGTTTGTGATTAGGAATAATTGGAGGATTTACTGAAGATAGTGTGACAGTATGACAGTCTGATGAATGGTTGCCAAGGTGTTGCAGTGTGGTTGCTTGGGTTACTGGCCAACATCAACAAAGCCCAGATACTGTGCCCCAATTCGTATACTATCCATCCTAAATAGTATTCAAAATTAGGTCTGACTTTACTTAGACAGGTCTTGTCACTGAACAGAAGTAAGGTACAGTACAGAATATAAAGTCATGGTGCAGTAGAATGAATCTTGTGTCTGACTCTCATGAGCTTAGACAACTGCATCCAAACATCTCTGCATTTACTCAAATAACTTATTAATAAAGTCATCTGGAATTGCAAAGAAAGCATTCTTACAGGAGTCTCAGAGTTCATTAAGATTCTTTGGATTCATCTTCAGATGCCTCCTCCATCTTACCCTACATATGCTCAATAATGTTCATGTCTGGTGATTGGGCTGGCCAATCCTGGAGCACCTTGACCTTCTTTGCTTTCAGGAACTTTGATGTGGAGGCTGAAGTAGGAGCGCTATCCTGCTGAAGAATTTACCCTCTCCTGTGGTTTGTAATGTAATGGGCAGCACAAATGTCTTGATACCTCAGGATGTTGCTATCCACTCTGCAGATCTCTCGCACACCCCCACTCTGACTGTAACCCCAAACCATGATTTTTCCTTCACCAAACTTGGCTGATTTCTATGAGAATCTTGGGGGAATCCATACGGGTTCCAGTAGGTGTCCTGCAGTGTTTGTGATGATTGGGATGCAGATCAACAGATTCATCTGAAAAATCGACCTTCTGCCCCTTTTCCAAATGATCAACTAGAAGTGAAGTTATTATTTGTTGCTCTTACAACTGGGATCGACGACAAGACTTTTGTCAGGTAGTTGAGTATGGCAAAGGATGGTGTACTATGTTCATTATAGCTCCTAATATTGTGCATAATACATTGTGTGTTGGATGTGAGACTACAGAATACACAAGACATGTCACTCGTATAGTTTTGCATGTGGAATTGCAGTTTTTGTTTTGGCGAATCCACCAGGCTGCTGTGTACGCTTTTTGAGATCTTAAATTTATCTTGCGAGTGCCATTCACGCCTGCTGTTCTTGCGTAAATCCACCAGAGGCTACTGTCGACTGACTGACTGACTGAAGACTACCTGTTTTCTGGAACGATTCTTCACTGGACTGAAGGGAAGCAGTAAGTAGCGTAAAAAGAGACAGAAGCCGTCAGCTGCGTCAAACCGTTCGTAGAGTTCGTTTGAAAGACAAAATACAACTATAGTTAGCTCTGGCTACATAATTCGCTCTCTCCAGAAATGTATATAGGGGTACATTTTCACAATCAGTGTTGCCAACTTAGCGACTTTGTCGCTAGATTTAGCGACTTTTCAGACCCCCCTAGCGACAAATTCTCAAAAAAGCGACTAGCGACAAATCTAGCGACTTTTTTGTATGGCGATTTTTACAGACTGTCATTTGTCCATACTGTCCATACCTACTCTTCTCAACGAGCTGCGGGTGATACCGTTGGCCACTCCCTCGCCTCAGAGCACTGACAGACGTCCCAGTCCACGTACAGCAGCCTCTCCCACCTGCAGCTTGACGGCAGATCACCCCTCTGTGTCCCGACGGCAAATGATTTAGCACCGGCAGTGTGAAGGTATTTCCCTTGTACAGCCAAACCGATCTGCTGCTTCTTTACTTTACCAATTTAATTTGACCATTTATTCTTTTCTTGTTCACAATCACAGATATTTTAGTGAAAATTTCAGAACTTGTCTGAGTTTATTACATCTGAGAGATTACTTCAAATTCACTACACATCTATACTGATATACTGTATTCAAACAGCAATAAATTTAGTTAAATTGACATGCATACATAAAGCGTAGTGCAAACATAAATACCCCTTTATTAGCCATAGACTGTTAAACAAACAGAAATGGTAGAACTTGATGACGTCAATAATATGCCAATTGACGTATGATGTAATCTAGCGCCTTTTAGCGACTTTTCGGGCAGAGCTTAGTGCCTTTTCATTGGAAAAAGTTGGCAACAGTGTTCACAATGAGCCTGTGTTGATCATACATGTCTTGTAAAAAGGATCCATTCACATACATTCAATTCAAGTTTATTTGTACAGCGCTTTTCACAACAATTATTGTTTACAATCAGGGATGGGCAAAAATACACTGAAATGTATTTTAAAATAAAATAAAAAATACCTCAAAATAAAATAAAACATACAGCAGCCACTTATGTATCAAAATAAAATACTGTATTTTGTATTGTGAAAATAGTATAACATTTCTTAGCAAACCTTTTATCAACAGGCATATTTAATCAACCCCTTCACCATTAAACTGACTTGGTGAAGTAAACAATGTTTGATAACAGCGGCTTTTTTTCTGAGCAAGTTTAATTCAGTCACTGTAAGACTTGTTGTTATGTTATTTGTCTTATTTTCTTGTCATCTACATCAGCAATTCATCCAAAACTACTATTATATGCGCAGTTTACTCATTCCTCCAAGATGTTTTCAGTCCTCCTTTAACTGGAAGAGTCTCAGTTTAGCCCTTAGTGAACACCAGTACACAATCTTTAGGTGTTTTATTATTCTAAAGTTCATCTGAATTACTGAGAATGATCATGTGCCGAAGGCTCCACATCATGTCCTTATGGACTGATATTTTATTCCATCTCATTTCCTTAGCAAAGATGCATAAATTTCATCAACACTACAAGCATCGACCACCTTCGTAATCAATTTTCTGTTCTGACCTCAAGTCTAGGCAAATAACTGAGAAAGCATCAATCTGAGGGCGCATTTTTAGGATGTCATCATGTAGACCTCTTAAAATATAAGACACTTAGTGAACTTTATATATAAACTAATTTCGAGAGGATCATGTGCTAATGATTGCTTGCGGCCGGTCCTGCATTATTCAATTTATGATTCACTTAGTCGATTTCGAAGCCTCTATAAATACCCTAAGTTCAATATAACAGCCATCTTCGTTTTGAAGAATCCCCCCTTCCACTCCTACTCCTCCTACTTTCCTAGATGGGTGGCACGGTGGCCCAGTGGTTATGCCTGTTTCCTCACAGCAAGAACGTCACTGGTTCTAGTCTTTACCAAGCCAGCCGACGTTTCTGTGCGGAGTTTACACGTTCTACCAGTGCTCATGAGGGTTTCCCCCGGGTTCCCCGGTTTCCTCCCACCGTCCAAAAACATGCAACTTAAGTTAATTGACTAATCCAAATCAGCACCATAGACATGACCTAGTAAGTAGTTAACTCTTAAGAGAGATAGTTATCTCTTTATAATCAATCATCGGTTAAGTGTGAACTCTTGAAAGTACAAAATATGAACCCATTTTCATCAACACTATCAAACACAAATTACAAAATACTACTTTGTATTTAAAATAAGTATTTGAAATACTTGTGTCACATTATTGTATTACAATCAAATTTGGAAAAGTCAAGCTTATTAGTTACCATAACTTTACTAGTTACTAATAACTCCAAAGGGCACCTATTTTACCCATTTTCAAATTTTAGATTAGTCTGCAATGTTGTGTCTCCAGAATGTGTCTGTAAAGTTTCAGCTCAAAACACTCATCAGATTATTTTTTATAAATATATTGGAAATTTCTGCTTTGAACACAATGTAGCTGCTTTTGTTGCATGTGCTTTTAATGCTAGTTCACCCCGCCCACCGTTCACACGTGCCTCTTAAGCAGGTCGTACACCAGAAGCGCCGCTCGGTGGCACGCCGCGTAGAGCCACGCAGCGCCATACATTTCAGAATTCTAAACATAGGTTTGTATCACGGTACACACACCGGCGCTGCAAATCGGCGGCTGTCCGCGGCGCCCAGCCACAACTCAGGACACCGTTCATTTCTCTGCCGCGCCACAGAGCGCCATCTGATTAGCTTCATGTTAAATATCATGCGAATGTCCGCGTCTGGTGTGTGATACTTTTAACTGTCATGTGCGTGCCGTGTCGCATCTCCATCTCCATCAAATAAACAGCACAATGACAGACATGAAGGATACAGATCTCACGTAATGTTTGTGAGAAACACTACAGTAAGAACTTTCCCAATGATTATTTGATGTATTTGTTGTGGAGTTCATTCAAATGTTTCTGCGACAAGTCACACACAATGCCATTACGAAGTTCACACACACACAGCACGCATGTTTAACTTTGCACTGTGTTTGCATGCAAATGTGACAGGATACACATTAATATCCACTGCTGTATGGATATCCGTTATGTTAATGTACAAAATAAACCTGATTTAACGTCCACACCCGGCATTGAAGCGTCTTCTTTTAAAAATTATACTGACATGCAGCTGTGGTGATAAAGATGGTAAAATCGCTGAAACTCATTAGCATGCACTGTTTTAAAAACGTTTTAAACTTGTAAAACTCATTCTTGATCACTCATTCTTGATCAGAGGAGGGCAAACTCGGTCCTGGAGGGCCGGTGTCCTGCACAGTTTAGCTCCAACTCTAATCAAACACACCTGAACACGCTAATCAGTGTCTTCAAGATCACTAGAAATCTAAAAGTAGGTGTGTTTGATTAGAGTTGGAGCTAAACTGTGCAGGACACCGGCCCTCCAGGACTGAGTTTGCCCTCCACTGTTCTTGATGATGATTGATGATCACAGAGAGCCGAACAGATCTTTTAATCCCAGTTGTTTTGCGCACGTCCTGTCTTGTTGATATGATTATACGCATTACTACGGAGACATGTTAATATGCGCCTGTCAATCAATCCGGTGGGTGGGGTAACCACACTTCATAATGTTGTGGTGGGCCTCAAAATGGGATTTGGATCCTATTTTAACATCAGGAAATTAAAATTAGAGACTTATTGTCTTTATATCACCCCAATATAACTGTGAACACAGTTTACCTACACACAGTTCTGTCCAAACAGCTTCCCAAAGATGATTTTCATAATAGGTGTGCTTTAAGTAATTAACTTATAACTAATAGTTTTTAACAGTTAATATTATTATATATAAACAAAGTTAACCTGCAGTTATATAGCATATAGGCGATGTCCAGCAGACATAGGTAAACGTTCAGCAAAGGCAGAGCGCCTTTTGGTATGCGACAGTCTCTCTGCAGTGACATTCTCCACCAGGCCAAAAACAAACACAGCGCACTTTTGCTCTAAGTCCCATCACAAAAGCAGCTTCTGTCAGGGCAGATCAGGCCGCCACGTTCCCCAGCTCCGAGACTCTGCTGGCTGTCAGGAGCGATGAGCGTCCAGCGGGTGCCACTGCCCCGGCCTAATGGGCACACGGGAGCCAGAGCGAGCCCTGCACCGCATGCCCCCCCGGATTTGTCATTTGTGAGATTTAATTTGTCCAAGAATGAGCCGGAGTCAGAGGTCAGTCGGTTGGAGAGGCCGACCTGCTGACAGGTTGACCGTTCGCGGGGGGCTAATGAGAGCATTCGGCCAACTGAACGGAACAAAGGCAGACGGATTACATGGACTCATTTGTTGACTGGAATCAATAACACCAGGCTCTGGGACTGCGCGTTTCCTCCTATGCTCAGCACCGGGCCGGAGGACTCCACTATTATTCATGGAACGACACACACACACATGCCTTTTCAGTCATACGCGCTTACTTTTCACTCTCTTTGCACGCATGGCGGATCACGCATCGATTTTTGTGGCTTTTTCCACTTGGGTTGCAGCATTGTCACTAGTGGACAGAAACAGGCAGCCCCTTTTTATATTTTGACCTTCATTTTCCACTCACTGTTTCGGTTTAGCATATTTTCTTTGGCTACTGACCATCACTAACAGGCACTAACAGGCAGGCTGAGGACAGCGGTGAACTTAAGTGTGTTTTACACTGGAAGAAAATAAATGCTTGTTAAATAATAAATCTTTATTTAACATAATTTTATACCAGAAAAAGTCATTTTAATTTACATTTACTCATTTTGTGGAGACTTTTATCCAAGTTTTATCCATAAAGTATGACAACTAAAACGTTTTGGTGTTTTTTTTGGGTCTTCGAAGCATACTAAGAGAAGAAAGAGTGTCCTACAGGCAGGGGCGAACTTAGTGATTTGAGAGCCCTAAGCAATTCCAGGTATGGGATCCTAGCATTTTTGAAAAACTGCATGTTGAAAAAAAAAGTAAATATATATTGTGTATATAAATTCATTCATTTTCTTTTCAGCTTAGTCCCTTTATTAATCCGGGGTCGCCACAGCAGAATGAATTGCCAACTTATCCAGCATACGTGATACGCAGCAACCCATCTCTGGAAACATCCATACACACTCACTCACACTCATGCGGACAATTTAGCCTACCCAATTCACCTGTACTGCATGTCTTTGGGGGAAACCAGAGCACCCGGAGGAAACCCACGTGAACGCAACATGCAAACTCCACACAGAAACACCAACTGACCCAGCTGTGATCTTGTTGTGAGGCGACAGCACTACCTACTGTGCCACGGCATCGCTCAAATATATAAATTTTATTTTAATATTTAAAGGAACCGTTATCTTCCTAATGTTAAATAAAAAGCACAAACTATGTACAGAAGGGGTGTCCAAACTCGGTCCTGCAGATTTAAGCTCCAACTTGTCTTAACACACCTGCACAGATGTTTCCAGAAAGCCCACTCTGATGTACAGTTAGTTAGCCATTTTTGTGATTAGATTTTAATAGTAATAATAATTAAAAAATACATAAACAAATTTAATTTACAATCCATCAGACTAATCTATTCACCATTTTCATATTACCTGAGTAACTGCTGTTTGTGAATCAGTGGCCGTTTCACTGGGAAAAGTTATTTGAACAGGCCTTCGATCTCTTAACAAGCTCACAGCGATAATCATCTGACAGCTGTTTCGGCCAGACAGCAGGATTGCGGAGGAAGCTGCATTTCTGTCAGGGTTCTGCCACTCTGGTCTTGTTAATTCTTGTTTTGTGGCAGAGTCCGGACACTAGCTCTGTTTTGTCCTGTCCTGTTAGTGCTCGGCTCGAGTTTTCTTGGGTCGAGTACTTTTGTTATTGTCTGGGTGCGCGTCGTCATAGGTGCGCGCGGACCGTGCGTGCTCCCGCTTGATGCTGGCGCGCGGGGTCTGCGCGTCCTTGGGACGTGTGCTCTTGTACTCGTGTTTGTGTTGTTTCGTCAGCATCGCGCTGTTTCATTCTCAGCGTCTCTGTCTAAGTGGTTTCGGTTTTGGTTGGCGCTGAGATGAAACATGCGCATTGCATTTATGTGAGCGCACGGTAAGGTGTTTTCACTCATCATGTGCTCGTGTCTTGCATCTGTTGTCAAAGCACGTGGCTCTGTGTTTACATTGGTCGCGTGCTTTTGTTGTGTGCTTCAGTGTTGTGTTTTGTCTTGTCATAAGAACATATGGCTAATGAGTTCTCTCATTGGCTGCGTGTTCTAGTCTTGTTTAATGTGAGCACCTGGCTTGTGTTGTCTCTTTGTGTCAGGTGCTCTCCCGTCTATCGTCTAGTCCCACCCTCCTTGTTAACCCATTATTAGTTAATTATGTTCATCTGTTTGTGTATTAAATTACTCCTGCTTATAGTCTCCTCATGTCTGTTGTCCTGTGCCAGTTCATCGTTGATATTTCCCTGTCCTGTTATGTCCAGCCCTACCTTGTCCAGCCAACCCAGTCAAGTTTGTTTTTGCCTTATTATTCATGTTTTCCCCCTCAGGGTAGTTTGTTTTGCTGTTTTTGCCTTTTTATTTTTGTATTATTATAATAAATATTACTTTACCCTGCACTTGGGTCCTCGCCCCTTTTTCCCCTCATCGAACCGTGACAGTTTCGTTGTTTGTCGTATTTCTACTTTTTTCCCCAAATGCTCTTACAATTCTGAGTCTTGCACACTCTACCTACCTCTACTCTGATCGCTGGCAGACTGGTGTCACTAAAATCTCTGTGATTGCACACAACAGCAAGAAAATAATAAACGGCCAATTTAAATGATTAAATTTAAAACAAAGGAGAAGCAGATCGGTTTGACTCTACCAGGGAAATACCTCACGCTCGTGTGCTAAAAATATTTCCCGTCGATATGCAGAGGAATGATCTGTCAATGCTGCAGGTGTGAGAGATGGCTGTGTGGCACTGTGCCGCCTTTGAGTGCTCTGAGGCAGGGAGAGACCGACGGCATCACCCGCAGCTTGTTGCGAAGAGCAACGTTAGGAACTGTACAGCGCAGTCACATGAGAGTCTCTAAAAAGCTCCAGTAACCCCTAAAAACATTCGTTAGTCGCTTATTTTGAAAATTTGGCGATAGGGGCTTCTGAAAAGTGACAACACTGACTGGCAAAGTCTTTGAATGAAGTGCAGCGCATGTGCAGTACGGAAGAAACGTTCCATTATTCATGGGGGCCCCCGTGATTGAAATGAAGTAATAACATTAAAATCTTAAGGGTTATAAACAGATTTTACAACATGCGATAGAAAATGTATAAAAGAGCTATATGATTAATATAGGCTTCTTGGCATTGGCGGCTGCTTACCTCACTTATTGGCTAAGTCCGGCCCTGCCTACAGGTGGTTTCTCAAGCCCACACACCTGTGTAAAGCAAATGCAGAATTAGAGATGGGTGATATGGACATTTTAATTTACATTTGTTCATTTTGTGAACAATTTTATCAGAGTTTTATCGAAGAGTTCCAGTATATATTATACCATTTTAATATATTGTGGGTTTTTATATGTCTTCGAAACAGGCGAAAAGGAGAGAGCGTGTCCTACGGGTGGTTTGTCAAGCCCACTCACTTGTGTGAAGCCCACTCAGAATTAGAGATGGGCGATATGGACATTTTAATTTACATTTATTCATTTTGTGGACACTTTTATCCAAAGAAGCACTTCATATCATCAGATTTGCAGATAATGTTGAGACATTATCCTCATTATACTTTGGGATTAGTCAGAAAACCTTATCCCGGTTCCAATTAGTTCAAAATGCTGCTGCAAGGCTTTTAACAGGTACCAAGAAACATGAGCACATTACACCAGTTTTACGCTCTCTGCACTGGCTCCCTGTGCACTATCAAGTCACTTTTAAAATGCTTCTCTTGGTTTTTAAATCTCTAAATGGCCTGGCACCTTCTTATCTGTCAGACATTTTAATTGAGCATCAGCCTGGTCAGTCTCTTTGGTCATCTAACCAGAGACTGTTATGCATACCTAAGTCGAGGCTGAAATGCAGAGGTGACCGTGCTTTCGCAGTAGCTGGTCCTAGGCTGTGGAATGATTTTACCTCTTTGATTTGGCATTTTATCAGTGAAAATTGTCTGTTTTAGCAATAATTTTATATATACATTGGTTTTTTATCTGTTTTGATTTGTACTGTGCAGCACATTGGTCAACCTCTGGGTGTATTAAATAGTGCTATATAAATATTTTTTGTGTTTTTTTTGTGTCTTTGAAGAATACAAAGAGGAGAAAGTGTGTCCTACATTTGGTTTGTCAATCCCACTCACCTGTTTGAAGCTCACTCAGAACTAGAGATGGGTTATATGGACATTTTAATTTACAATTATTCATTTTGTGGACACTTTTATCCATAGAAGCACTTCATATCAGCACAGAGTTGCAGTATATATTATGGCATTCAAACATTTTTGTGTCTTCGAAGCATATGACAAGGAGAAAGTGTGTTTTACGGGTGGTTTGTCAGTCCCACTCACCTGTGTGAAGCACATTCAGAATTAGAAATGGGCGGTTTGGACATTTTGCATACGAAGAGGAGAGAGCATTACATTGAGAGTTAAATTTTAAGCTAACAAGTTATTCTAATGGGGTGGCACAGTGGCTAGCACTGTTGCCTCACAGCAAGAAGGTCGCTGGTTCAAGTCTCGACTGGGCCATTTGGCATTTCTGTGTGGAGTTTGCATGTTCTCCCTGTTCCCCGGTTTCCTCCGGGTGCTCCCGTTTCCCCCACAGTCTAAAGACATGTGCTATGGGTGAATTGGATTAACTGAAATTGGCTGTATCAAATGAGTGGGTGTGAATGCGAGAGTGTATGAGTTTTTCCCAGTACTGGGTTGAGGCTGGAAGGGCATCCGCTGCAAAAAACATCTGCCGGAATAGTTGGCAGTTCATTCCACTGTGACGACCTCTAATAAGTCAGAGACTAAGCCGAAGGATGAATGAATGAATAAATTAAGTTATTCTGATGAATATGTTAACATACTTTGTATTTTATATTAACTATAACAGCAAAAATAAAAACCGAAAAGTGAGAATAATTTCATAACAAAACTGTTGTCAGTTAGAAATATTCATTCCTTCATTTTCTTTTCGGCATATTCCCTTTAATAATCAGGGGTTGCCAGAGCGGAATGAAACATCACTTCCAGCTGCAACCCATCACTGGGAAACATCCATACACACCCACTCACACACATACACTACGGACACGCAATTCACCTATACCGCATGTCTTTGGACTGTGGGGGAAACCGGAGCACTCTGAGAAAACCCACATCAACATGGGAAGAACATGCAAACTCCACACAGAAATGCCAACTGATGCAGCCGAGGCTCTAATCAGCGACCTTCTCATTATGAGGTGACACCCACTGCGCCACCCCGCCGCCCCAGTTAGAAATAATATTATACAATATAAATGTGGTTAAAATCGTAACAGTTTTTAATGAAATTCAATCTAAAAAACTAACTTAGCTTTCGTTTTCCTTATATTATCTAAAATCAGGCTTGATATGTTGATAATAAATTAATGTGCATTTAATAATTAAGATGTTAAATTTTTATAAATTTAAATGTAAACAATTAAAGTAAAATTACAAACATTTTCTTTTATGGTTAAATTTGTTAATCTTTAATGTGACCACAAAATATACAAACTGCAAATGCAATGCAAATGTGTTATTAATTTATTACATTTAATTTATTTAATTAATTTACATAAATGGGTTCAGCTGACCTGAAAAAAATATAAAAATATACCTAGACTCAAAAAGCGACATTTACTATTTGTTCAAGCTACTTTCAAATGAGCTGAATCAACCAACCCAGGCTCATTATTGATACGTACCTCTATATACATTTCTGGAGAGCGCCAAATACATCCCAGGAGCTATGCGTTTTTGCAGTTTTGTTTTCGTGAATCCACCAGAGGCCGCTGTGTACGCATTTGAGATCTCAAATTTCTCTCACGAGTGCCAATCACACCTGCTGTTCTCATGTAAATCCACCAGAGGCCGCTGTCGACTGACTGACTGACCCAAACGACCGGTACCCCCACCCACCCACCACCTACCCTAAACCCAACCAATAGTGTTTTCCAAAGCCCCGATTGACCAGATCACCCCCTTCCCTAAACCCAACCGTCAGTGTTTTGAAAAGCAATCTAGAAAAAGGAAAGCGCCCTGACTTTTACCACGTTTTCAGATTTTACCACATTCTCACCCTGTTATTTACTACGTTTATTTTATTTTTTGGCTTTTGTTTTTGTCTTACCTGCTTCCTGGATCCGTTCTTCATCAGACTCAAACCCCGTCATCGCAGTCAACTCTGCTCCACGTCACCCAAGTCCACCGATGCACTCAGCGAGCCAATGGACAAACTGGTAACAGCAGAAACGCCATTCATACGGAGGTAAGCGGTCATACCTGCCCAAAGCATTCATTTTAAAGATGAAATGAAGCCATACATCCCTCTGACTACATAATTTCCGATCTCCAGAAATGTATCCGGGTCTACGTTTTCAGAATGAGTGTTGGAAACAACACAATTCTTGAGGTTTTTTGGGGACAACTTAATTATTTAATGTTCAATCCACTTCAATTTGTAAAAACAATTAAGGTAACTCAATCGATTTGTGTCAGGACAACATGAAGGCATTCATTTTTACAGTGTACACTGTACACATCAACAAATGACGTTTACTGTTTGTATAAACTGCTTATTTAAAATGAGCTAAAGCAACACAATTCTTGAGGTTTTTGGGGGGACAACTTAATTGTTTTATGTTCAATCTACTTCAATTTGTAGTAACTTAATTTAAAGTAACTTAATTCATTCAAGTTGTTGATTTTGTGAATCCCAGCATTTTTTTTTTCAGCGTAACAGCATCTCTCTCTCTCTCTCTCTCTCTGTGTACACGCGCTGATTTGTTCCACTGGAATGCCTCTGATATTGTTCGCACTGATGAGGTCTGGCTGAAAGTTTTTACTGAGGAAGTGCATCAGGAGCTGGAGGAAGCCCTTGCCAGTATCCGCCCTCTATCTACTGCGCAGGGAAGGGGAAAAAGAAACGCTAATGTAAACACAAGCGCAGCCATAAACCGTCTGATTGAACCTGACACAATGTAGAGAGTGTTTACCTTTCACTCTCCGATGTTGATTGATTTTTATTTGCTTTAATGACATCATGATTATTATTTTTTAAGGGTCTTGTTGTTGCTCTTAGGGTCTAAAATGAATGTTTTTTTTTAAACAGAAAAAAAGCGTGACTTGAAATGCTGAAAGAGGAGCTATCAGAGCTTTACTTCACAGCGGGGTGACTGAAACATGCCAGCAGTGTGTGTGTGTGTGTGTGTGTGTGTGTGTGTGTGTGTGTGTGTGTGTGTGTGCCAGTATTGTCAGCAATGTCAGAAAAAAGAAAGAGGAGAAAAGAATTAGTCTAAACCACGGGGTAAGAGCTTCAAAGCAGAAAGGTCTGCTAAACAAAGAGCAGAAATGTAGAAGGGGAGACTTCAGCTGGATCCAAATTGTGAACCTTATTGCTTATTAGGATCCCACTGTTTGTAAGCCTGTTTTCTGCAGAAAAAAAACGAACAAAAGCTGATGGTAAATATAAAGCTAAAGTGTCTTTAGTTATTGGCAAGATCTCAGTGTGACATCTGCTTCATGCAATACAAAATGTATTGATTTATATCTCAATATATATATATATATACAGTATATATAGTGAAATATATTTCAGAGGTTGCCACAGCAGGATGAACTGCCAACTATTCCAGAATATGTTTTACGCCGCAGATGCCCTTCCAGCAGCAACCCAGTATTGGGAAACACCCATACATGCTCATTCACACACAAACACACACTCCAGCACTACGGATAATTAAATTCTAAATATTTAAATGCCAACTGACCCTGCCGGGACTCGAACCAGCAGCTTTTTTGCTGTGAGGCGACAGTGCTAACCCCTGAGCCACCGTGACACACACACACACACATATATATATATATATATATATATATATATATATATATATATATATATATATATATATTATTATTATTATTATTTTTATTTTTTTGGTGAGAATGTAGATGTTTAAATTGCAACAATACAGTTTATAAGGACAGTACCTATTTTAAATAGTTCTAACTTCGGAGATTCATCGTGTCAGCGGCCATCAGCCTGTCATTGAGCAGAGCAAAGACAGTCACGCCGTCTCTGGTGACAGAAACTGCATAATAAGTCTTTAGAGGAGAAAAACTCAATTTCTTAATTTCAAACTACAGCTGAAAAAATCTTTATAAATTAGGTGAGTGACATTCTAGACCGATCTCTCTCGTTTGTATGTTGTAGTGCTGTATTTATATCATAGTAATTGCAGTGTTTGCTTTGCCCTGGCTTTTTCAGGGTTAATTATTATGATCTCCCGATTGCAAAAGAGAAATACTGGGAAATCTCTGTAGACTGATGGCATTTCATGCCGTCCAGCCTTATAATCTTAAAATGTGAGCAAAATCACCTGTTTTGTCATTACTTTATTCATTACGCTAGAAAATCATTCAAATACTAGCTCTAAAGTGACGTGTTTTTACCCAATGGTTTCTGCTGTTCTGATGTTAGCTCCAGATGTGAATGAATGGTGGAAGAAAGTAGTTCCTCTTACAAAAGGGTTTTCGATATATATAAACACACACACACACACACACACACACACACACACACACACACGCGCACACACACACACATATATATATAAAAAACAACAACATATACACACACACATATATGTATATATAAAACAACAACATACACACACACACACACACACACACACACACACACACACACACACACACACACACACACACACACATATATATATATATATATATATATATATATAACAACAACATATACACACACACACACACACACATATATATATATATATATATATATAACAACAACATATACACACACACACACACACACATACATATATATATATATATATATATATATATATATATATATATATATATATATATATATATATATATATATATATATATATATATATATATACATATATATATATATATATATATATATATATATATACATATATATATATAATTGTTGTTGTTGTTTTTTTTATAAAAAAATAAAGATGAATAATATATAATTGATTAAATGAATCTACTTGTTTATAAAGTTAGACACTTTCACAACTTTGCTGCCAAGTTAACTTTAGCACACTTAAAAAAAGTATTTTGACTGTTTTTACTAAAACGCAAATGATCTCAAATAAAATATTTCTTTTTTTTTTTTTTTACAAATATTCCATATGAAAAACTTAATTTCAGCTAGTCGCCATGGAATAAATTCTCATTTATATTCAGTGTAACAAAATCTGTCACCTTTTCAAAGGTATAGTTTTGTTTCTAATGTGGGCCTAAAGGTACAAATTATTACCAAATTACCACAATAAAAAGTGCCAATGTGTACCTCACAGTACCTCAAAGGTACAAAAGTGAAGCTTAAAAGTGTAAAAATGAACCCTAAAGATATAAAAGTAAACCTTTTGTACCACCCCAGTGACAGATTTTGTAACTTTATTCCTGAAAGTGTACTGAAATAACAAATATAATAAAAAGATAACACTAATACAAATGAAAAATATGAAATTTACAGTAACACTTTATTTTATGGAGCAGATCTTGCTATTAACTAGTGGCTTGTTACATGCCTTTTATAAGATATTGGCAGGCATTCAGTACCATTTAGTATTAGAACATATTCTGCATGAGCTTATTCTACATCCCGAATCCTTCCCAACACCTTAACCTAACGACAACCTTAATAACGACACTGTAAAAAGCGATTAGTTGACCACTGCATTAAAATTAAGAACTTTAAATTAAGTACACTAAAACTAAGTGCACAACTGTAAAAAAATAAGTTAACTTAACAGTTCCCAGTTTTAATGGGTTTACACAGTCAACAGTTTACTAATAGCTTTTTACAATGTATTAAAAAGCAGCAAATTATGAATTTACTGTGGCAAAGTCATAGTTAACGTAAGAGTTCTTGAAATGTAGTGAGCAGATTGCATTTTTAAGTATACTTCTGTGCACAATGCCAGGCTTACAGAAAGTATTTGACACATTTAAGAGGAACTTCCCTTTCTCTGCTGGTATGTGAAGCTTCCACAGGCATTTACCACTGGAAAACTGCCTCAAACTAATGTGACCGATGGAGGAACACATGCTACTAAAATGACAAAAACTGCCAGGATCTGCTACAGTGTTTGTCTTCCTCTTTTTCTTTCTACAGTTTTTGTGGGCAGAGCTGGGGGTTTCAATTTTCCCGGGTCTGCACAAATGAATGGGGCTTGAGTTCTGTATGGACATCACACCGACATGGCTAAAGACTTGTTACTTCAGCGATTCATTTGAACCACTATGAGCCGACTCTTTTATAGATGAATCAATAGTTTTAAACTTGGTGCACTTTCGGATTCAAGCATCAGCTGGATATTTCCCTGCTGAAAAATCCAGCTTAAACCAGCCTAGGCTGGTTGGCTGGTTTTAGCTGGTTGACCAGCCTGGTTTTAGGGGGGTTTTGGCCACTTCCAGGCTGGTTTCCAGCCATTTCCAGCCTGGTCTTAGCTGGGCAGGCTGGAAAATGACCAGCTAAATCCAGCTAAAAGTTGACCAGCCTGGTTTAAGCTGGACATAGCTGGTTTTGGCTGGGCTCCCAGCCGGTCTAGGCTGGTCAAGTTGATCATTTTTCAGCCTGAGCAGCTAAGACCAGGCTGGAAATGGCTGGAAATCAGCCTGAAAATGGCCAAAACCCCTCTAAAACCAGACTGGTCGACTAGCTAAAACCACCAACCTGCCTAGGCTGGTTTAAGCAGTTTTTTCAGTAGGGTTCACTTCACTTAGAGCTGTGTAACACACTGTCATTTTCAAAAACCCATAATAGGGGCTCTTTAAGTTCATTCAGTGAAGAGACCAGATTTGGTCAACACAATTAATTGAGTTGTCAATTTCCCATCACTCAAACGGACTGAGAGAATCACTTTCCTCAAATCAGTTGAGTAGTCTCAACTTATTAGGGTTTGCGGTGTATTTGTATCTGCCTGCTATATTTCTTTAGTTTCAATTGTTTACTTCAGAAAAATTCACCTTAATAATGACAAAAGATATTACGTAATATGCCATTTAATCATAATGCAAAAATTACTGATGCCTTTTACATCAGCATATCGAGGTTTCTCATTTCTGATTTAAAGCAATGGAGGACCCCCGAGTGTTAAAGAGTGACAAGAAGAGATCCTCACCGAGCATCAATAAGTGACGAGGATTGAGAATGTATTGCAAACAAACCTAGTTCACATTTGGGATTTTTACATGTTTTTTGTTTGCCAACGTTTAAACAATTCACTTCACATTAGAATAGAAACCCGGCTACTGATAAGCTTCAGCTCTTCAGGAACACTCCTGCTATCACTGAACCCAGACAAACAAGACAGTTCAAGAGTCCCGGCTGAGACTCAACGCAGAGGAAGCACATTATGAATGAGTTTACCATCTCACTTACAGGGTCAGGTCTGCACCTCGACTCATTGTTTTGTTTTAATCCATTGCTAACGACTGTATGAGTGTTCAGATAACATACGACAGGATAAGGCAATACAAAGAGAAAAGTAGGTCAAGTTGTAAGGTTAATCTAGCAGGTCATTGAGAAAGATTCCTCGAAAGTCATTGGCATCCTATAAGCTGCTGAATCGGCCGTTTGGGATCATTCAGACAATCAGATGCCCTCGAAATGCACCAAGAGCAGTACCAGACACTCATGTCTAGAGGATTTTCACCATCACAGGAGGGTCTGCCCAAATTATTAGTCAGGAACAAGACAGTTTCCTTGGAATCTGTGCCCATTTCCTATTTGACAATGCAAAGAATGAGCCTTTCCTTACTGTGGCCATTTCCCTCTCATATCCTGAGACCACCCTTTCCATCCAGGCTTGTTACAAATTTAAACAGAGAGAAAAAAAGGAAAAAGGGAAAGAGGCAGAAAGTAAAAAAGGGTAGTGACTAACCTTTTAAAATACTCATTCAAAAAAAGTCTTACTATATATATATAAAATATAGTAGATAAGGAGTTGTTTCAAATAGTCAACTTCAGTTCAGACTGCACGATTTTCAAAATAGTTGTGTCACAAATGTTTTCACTCTGCATGACTATCTGGGGTAGAGTTTCGTCGCTGCTGTGTTTACACTGCAAGATAAGTCGGCGACAGGGGGTTTCACGCTGCATGACTTTAAAATAGGAAGAATCGCCGACAACTTTGTATCAGTCTGCAAACTACGTCTCACAATCAAACACATGCGAGAAGTGACATGGAAACAACGCGGGTTTACATAGTATATCTTTGAGAAAGAAGAAAGAAGCCTTTAGTGGGGTAGAAAATGTAGTTATTTTGCTTACCTGGGTTTTAAAGGGAATTAGCAATTTCTCTCAAACTTTTTTCTTTTTCGACACGGTTGCTCAGATGACATGTCAAACCGACTCCGGACAAATTTCCACTAGTTTTTCCTCCATTTCTTGGGTCCAAATAGACTGAAAAGAAGCCCTTTTAACTTATCCCTATACCTGCCACTGGCCTGCAGATACCCATACTAGTTCAGATTCAGATATTTCAAGAGTTCACACTTAGATATTGTTTGACAACTGTTAGCAGGTTTGGCATGCTGTCCCGTGAGAGAACCCTGAGCTCGGAGATAGGTGAGCCCAGGGCTCCCGCCTGGTCCATAGAGCATATGAGGGGAGAACGAGATCAGGTGGTTCTCGAGAGCTCCCCGTGGTAAGAGGTAGAAAGGAGGAGATGGGGTGGATGGGGGGTTTCTTCGAAAAACGAAGATAAGAGAGTAGTTCTAGCTAGGCTACTTATAGTGAGTTGGGGTTAATCTGATTGGCTAACTAGTGAATGTAGATGAGTGGCCAGCTGCAGTCAATCATATCACGTGCTCCTCTCGAAATTAGTTTGAAAACTTCACTTAGCATGCAAAATATCTCATAGGTGTCGGCAGCTCATCAACAATTTTCAGATCACGTCCTTGATAGTTTACACTGTGTGATTGTCATTCAAGTGAACGAGCACCGAGTTGCCTGTAATTTCAGGCACTTATCTGTGATTTTTCAAAACCTGTCAGCGAGTCAAAATCGGGGCTAAAATCATGCAGTCTGAACTCGGCATTAACTTTTCACAAACATTTCAGCTTTCACTGCCTTTATGAAAACCATTCTAAAGTGATTAAAACTCTCCAAGAGTAGGCAAAAGAGATGAATCTTTCAGCCATAACAAGAGATGAGCCATTTCAATCTTTACTATTACACAAACTCATTCAAGTCCCCCAAAAATGATTGTCGTCCATGAAAGACAAATGCATAAGAGGACTGGATAATGTGGAGAATCTCAGAGGGTGATCTGGAATTCAGCTTAGTTTTGGACAGTATTAGTGATGTTTTATAAACAAATTTCGGGAGGAGCACCCACAGAAGTTTCAGTATCAAATACGTCATTGACAATTATTCTATTATCCAATCAGTTCTTGACCAAACCCCTATATATACCAAAGCTGTCTTACCTGCAGCATCTTACGACTTTAGCATCCCTCCACCATCCCGTCACCTCACCTCTTAAGCATTACAATCCCGGGGGGAGCGTTCTGGGGCCGGGCTAGATACTTCGCTCGAATCCCAATTCCTCTCTGTTTCCTGATAAGAGGAATAACTCGAGTTTGGGTGTCTTCCCCAAGCTCAGAGCCCTCTCCCCGGACAGCACGCCAAATACGCTTTATTTTGAAACTATTGCAAGTGTGAACTCGTGAAAGATCTGTATATCCATATACAGAGGCTGTGTCTGAAATTGCATAGTGTAACCCTGCCAGTCCTACACCACCCAGCCCGCTCCAAGCTGGGATCGAACCTCTAACAAGGAGGCTAAAGACCATGGCCTCAAGCATCTGTTGCTAGAGCACCTTTTGGAGTGAGGTTTACCTGCACTGCACTTCACTGGCTGTCCTGTTACACTCACCCCCCTAAACTTTACTCTCGTCCTGGTCATGGCACCAATAGCTGTGTCTCATTTCAGACGCTGCATCCTAAAGGCGCTGCGTCATCGTGGCATGATAAAGGCTGTCTCATTTCAAGGAAAATCGAAAGCTCCTTCAAATGCAGCCTCAAAATGCATCCTTCATTTCCCAGTGTTAGGGAAGCAGACGGATAAACAGGGTGAGTAAATGAAGAGCGATGTTTATTGTGACAGCAGAGCCACACAAGGATAACAATAGTAAAGTGGATGAGGTTTGGCTTGAGCTGATAGTCCTTCTTTGGAGCAGGATGGCTGACAGACACTGAGGAAGACCGAATGCACACACCAGAGGGCTTGAGGGGAAGACAGACTGACGAAGCACACAACTCTGACAGGACACCAAGAACGCTGGACAGACTGGAAGGAAACAGAGATCAGGTAAGTACTAGAGATGAGTTTCAAGTACAAGTGAGGTGTGTGCTTTTATAGTGAGTTGGAGTGATTGGGTGCAGCTGTGTGTGATCAGTACTCAGGTGATGATGCTCGTTGCGTGATACTGGTGGAGGAGCCTGGCCAATCCGTGACACCCAGGTAATGAGGGATACAACCTGTGGATCCCTCGTGGACTTGGACATCCCAATATTCATTGTGCACTGGTAAGGGCAGGATGTTTTTAAACTCTGGATTATATGTATGAATTAAGTTTTTTTTCTCTTGGATATCTTAACACATGTTAAAAAAAACAAAAAGTGTACGAAATGTCTGACTGAAACATGATTTTATAGACAGTTTACATTTACATGCATACTTATGTGTACATGTATGGATCAAAAGAAATATATTTCCAGCTTTTGTAAACTTTATGTCAGGCTCGGTCAGAAAACAGAGAGGAATAATGTTCAAGTTAGTCTTTTATTTAACATAAAGAAGAACTAAGGCAGCTGCCGTTCGCAGACCACCCTTGGGGGAACGTAGACTGGATGAAAGTAACAGAAATTCCGCCTCAACTTCCAGGTGAGGAGCTGGATTCAACAGTGAGGTGACTGCGCAGATCACAGGTAAGCAAAGTTAAATAGTAATTTAAGTAACTGGACTAGACTTGACTGGATATAATAAATGCAAAAGTATCTTGAGTATCTGTTGAGCAAGAGAGTGTCCGTAAGGTTTAATGAACACAACATTCTGGCAATAAGTAACAAGACAGGGCAGGTATAAGTAGAGAGGTGAATCAGATCAAATAGCAACAGGTGAGCAATGCATGCGAGCCATCACTGATTTTAAGAAGTAACAGCTGAAGCATACAACAGATTGAGACAGAGGCCGCATATAAGCTGCGGTCACACTGGGCTTTGTGTGTGCGTACGCCGCTGCGAAAAGGGGCGGGATTAAACAAGATGTTTAGACATTAAAAAAGCCAGCGATTTGCTCCATGTTTTAAATGTCTGTCCAGAGAGGTCACAATTTGCCAGTGATTGGTCCTCGATTGGTCTCACGCAGTCAAGTGATGCGATTTCGCAGGTCATAGTTCACCAAGCTTGTACTTTGCACCGCAGCAACCTGCGAAACTTGGCTCATGACCTTGTGTTTCCGGTCTGAAGCATTCGCGTGCGTATGAATGGAAGTCTATGGGAAGAAAAGTCAAGTATGACCGCAGCTTTACACTGAACTGTTCAAGTGACTCAATTCCGATTTTTTTCTCCCATGTGGCACAGATCGCATATGGCCCATGTATGTGTAAGCAGGTAAAAATCACATGGATTCTGATTCAGGCCTTGTTCATATGTGGAAATTTATCCGAAATGAATCAGATCTGTGCCCTCGTGTCTGCAGTGTAAGCAGGTAGAACGGATTTTCACCTGTCAATGCGAGTCGCGCATCATTAAAAACCATATCGAATGACGTCAAGTCTGACACTTTCGTTTCAGAACAGACTTCAGCAGAGTCCCAAACCTTAAATCTGATACACGAAGACTTAAACAGCTTTTACATTGTCATAAAGCACAAGTATTTAAGCATGTTAACAAGAGCGAGAGAGCACAATGTCCGCTACTTAACCAATATAAACTAATGTAAAACTAGCGCATACATCACGTGCATAAATCACGCCATGGATATTACGTTAAGATGCCTAAAGGTTTAAAAAGCCTATATATCAAAAGAAGATAGACAATTGAGAACCTTTCTGTCATAAACTATAGTAAAACACAGTAGCGGTCATTTTAAAAGTGGGTTATTAATAGCAGCTTTTAACAGTGGGAAAGCCGTCTATATGGAGGTAAGCGTGTGTCGCTGGCGTACTCCAATATTAAAGAAACTCTGGATTTACAAAAAAGGATTTTCATCCTTAAATTTATATAGTTTTGTTCGAGTGCCAGGTAGATCCAAATCTACCAAACAGAGTATAGAAAAAAAAAAATATATATATATATATTTATCTGAGGGTATGTCACCAGCTACACCAAAAAAAAAAAAAAAAAAATACAGGCTCAAAGGCACAAATTGTTGAGCTCGAAGGATTTACTTTAGGAAAAAAAAACAACAACAGGGTCACAGACATTGATATCAGTGGAACACAAAATCAAACACTCCTTCAACAATTTTATGAGATACTCAGTTCCAACAATCACATTTTTTTTTCCCACAAAGTAGAACAATAAAAAAAAAATTAGTTGATTGTCTTTTGATGTGTGTGCGTGTAGTTGTGCTGGTTGTGTGTGTGTGTGTGTGTGTGTGTGTGTGTGTGTGTGCGCGTGTGTGATGCGCTGCAATCGCTGCCAGCAGGTGGCGCAGGGGAAAGTTTGGAAGTGGCAATGGGGTGCAGAGAATACCTGTCACGGAGTAAAAGTCAGCTGAGGTAGAAGAACTCACAGTTAGCTTTTGATTTAGCCGAGAAGTGGACTGAACTTCCCCAGCGACAAAACCATTTGGAAACGCTGGATCTAGAAGTCATCAACCATGGAAGAACATCGACGCTCTTGTCATCTCCGCACGCGCAAACACTCACTCAGCTCTGACCTGGATGTCCACGTCGCCCCAACAGTGGCCCTGTTTAACCGGACGGGTGGTAGGACAGGCTCGGTTGTTTACTCTCTCAGGTAAGCATAGTATTCATTTCCATCGGCAACGTGATGTACTTTTTCGCTCCGTGACTCGATTTACAGCGCACTTCAACTACCCGCACTCCACTTCGCACCTCCTTTTCCCTGATTCCACTTCCGCTTTTATTGAAATACAGAATCCATCTGCCACCACAACGTCATTCATTTCGGTGTTTATTATTGGTGCGTTTGGTTATATTGTGCGGTCCATTCAGAGACCGTCACAAGCGGTCAGCTGGTAAGTGTGTAGAGCATTCATTTTAAAGACTAAATGCAGCCATACATACTTCTGGCTACATAATTCGCGCTCTTCAGAAATGTATATAGGGCTACGCTTTCAGAATGAGCCTATGTTGCAACAACAACGGTTTGTTCTGTAGAAACTGAAAGATACAAAAATTGCTTAAGGGGGATAACAATATTGACCTTAACATGTTTTTTATATTAAAAACTTTTATTCTAGCCAAAATAAAACCTAAAAGACTTTCTCCAGAGAAGAAATAATATTATAGGAAATACTGTGAAAATTGTCTTGCTCTGTTAAACATGATTTGGGAAATATTTAAGAAAAGGAGGGCTAATAATTTGGACTTCAACTGTATGTTCATTAAAACAAAATCATCATTCATTGCATCCACCTAAAAAGTATGCCAAAGTTCTGCGGGTTACTGACAAACTGGGCCACGCCGGACGAGCGGATCTGTTGGAGCAGATCCCGCTCTGGTCAGTTTGATCAAGCCACAGGCGCAGTGGGTTTATAAAGTGGAAAGTTTAATGAAGTAGCAGGCGAGGGAACGGTGGGGACAGTTCTCTGTGCACAGATGGCCCTTTGTAACTCCTGACACCTGCCAGCTGCCCGCTCTTCAAAATGATGGTCCGGGACGGGGCAAGGGGGGGCAGGGGGGGGTTTAGAGGGACAGGCGCTCCTCCAATGCCTACAGTGGCTGAGCGCGACCCCTAACCCCTGGTGTCAGACGGGGCAGCCAGTGTTTTCTCTCCTCTCAGTGGGTCTCCAGCTCTTGTCTATGGGCTCTCACAAATCCACACAGCGGCCTGGGAGCCTGCCTGTTCTGGGAGCTCTTTGTGAACGTGTTGAGGATTAGATGGCTCGTGTTTGTGAGTTCATTATCAACTCGATCAAGCCGATTTCGGGATATAAGGAATATTGATAGTGTTACCAGTGTTTTCTATACAGTTGAGGTCAGAATGATTGAATTATTAGCCCCCTTGTGTCTGTTTAATGGAGAGAAGATTCAAGAATAGTTTTAATAACTCAATAAACTTCTAATAACTGGTTTATTTTATCTTTCCCATGATGACCGCACGTAATATTTGACTAGATACTGTATGTCTCAAGATACTAGTATTCACAACATAGGCTCATTCTGAAAAAGTAGCCCTGTATACATTTCTGGAGATCATGAATTAAGTAGCCAGAAGAACGTATGGCTGGATTTCGTCTTTAAAACAAACGCTATGGGGCGATATGACGATGTTCATTTCCGCGTTTACCAGCTGTCTGCTTACCTCTGTATGGACGGCTTTTCCAGTGCTACCAGTTTGTCCAGTAGCTAACCACGTACGTTGGTGGACTTGACACGCAAAGAGAAGTTGACAGTGTTCGAGTCTGTTTAAGAACAGTTCCAGAAAGCAGGTAAGACAAAAACAAAAGCCACAAAATGAAATAAACAAGTAAATAATAGGGTGAGAATGTGGTAAAATCTGAAAACGTGGTTAAAATTGGGGGGGCTTTTCTTTTTCTGGATTTTTTTTTTGGGAAACACTATTGGTTGGGTTTAGGGAAGGAGGATGGTGGATCAGTCCATCACTCAGTCAGTCAGTCTACAGCGCCCTCTGATGGATTTACGTGAGAACAGCAGACACAAATGGCACTCGCTAGAGAAATTTGAGATCTCAAAAAGCGTACACAGCGGCCTCTGGTGGATTTGCCAAAACAAAAGCTGCAAAAAAAGCTCCTGAGACGTATTTGTCGCTCTCCAGAAATAAGGCTACGTTTTCAGAATGAGCCTGGGTTGAGTATTCAGCTAAAGCCCTGCTCACACTGTAAGATTTTAGCCACGATTCTGTCCTCTGAGACAAATTTGGGAAATCCTAAAAGATTCCTGAAATCCTGGGCTAAAATCTGTGATTTCTGATCGTTGGTTTGACATGTTCTCTTACAGTCATAGTGCCCGTTGCGATTATATTTTTCCTCCGATGAAGTACTGGCAGTGTCAGAAGATTTCAGACACTTCTCTGCAGTGTGACAACAGCTGCAATGAGCGTCAATCCAAGAACCAATAGGAGCTCCGAATGTGATGACGCGATTCATGCAACAACTCAAATGACCACAAGGAAATGTCAAAACTGTTTTTTTCTGCCTGGTTTTATTATTGAGACCCGCCGTGTGCAAAATTACAGCTGTAGATTGTTTACGTTTGCTGTGAGGAATCATTTCAGAACGCGGGATAGAGAAAGTGGCACGGGTAGATGACATCAAACTCCGGGGGCATTTTTTTTCATGTTTGGCACGTCTTCATTGTCGTTCAGTCTGACTTTATGATAGCTGAGATTTTACAGTGTGACTTGGGAGCCATGTTTGTGCAGTCTGACATGCTACAATCATTTAGAATTACATATAAAAAAAATGGGTTAGGTTAGGTTAATTAGGCAAATCAATGTATAACCATTGATTGTTCTGTTGACATAAATAAATAAATAAATAAATAAATAAATAAATATTGTTTGAGGGGACTAATAATATTGACCTTAAAATTGGTTTAAAAACTGCTTTTATTCTAGCCGAAATCAAACAAATAAGACTTTCTCTAAAAGAAAAAAATATTACAGGAAATACTGTGAAAAATTCTCTTGCTCGGTTAAACATCATTTGGGAAATATTTGAAAGAGAAGAGACAAATTCACAGGGCGGCTTATAAATTTGACTTTAGCTGTATGTAATAACATAAAACAGATGCTGGAAGCTGATTGGACAACACTGCATACAGCTATGCTGGGCATTGTGGGGGAAAAAGTGCACTTGTAGTGCCATAATGCAATATTAATAATGTAATTACCACCTGATACACTCTTTCCACTGGCACCAGGCACTTTATTATGTTTTCTATGTTTGTATAGCTAAGAATTTTAAATATTTTCTATATTTTTCTCTATAGCTACATTCTTGATATCTAAGGTTTTAAATATTTTATATTTGGTCATATGCCTTATAGCTTTAATTTATATTTCTATATCTAAAATTGTGTTTTTAATTCTTATTAAATTCTATAATTTATATTCATATTGTTGGGTAAGCTAAACTTGTCCGAAGTGTATGTGTGTGAATGAGAGTGTATGGGTGTTTCCCAGTGATGGCTTGCAGTTGGAAGGGCATCTGCTGCGTAAAACATATCCTGGATAAGTTGGCGGTTCATTCTGCTGTGGCGACCCCTGATTAATAAAGGGACTAAGCCGATATATGGATATACAGTTGAAGTCAGAATCATTAGCCCCCCTGAATTCCCCCCCCCCACCCCAATTACTGTTTAACGGAGAGAAGATTTTTCTACACATTTCTTATTTTTATTTTATTTTTAGGGGTTTTCACCTTTAATGACAGGACAGTGGAGATTTACAGACAGGAAAGAATGGGGAGCAGAGAGAGGGGAAGGATCGGCAAAGGACCTAAAGCCAGGAATTGAACTCAAGTCGCCACGAGCACCTGGGTGCCCTATGTCGACGCACTAACCACTAGGCTATTGGTGCAGACTTCAACACTTTTCTAAACATAATAGTTTTAATAACTCATCTCTAATAACTGATTTATTTTATCTTTGCCATGATGACTGTAAATAATATTTGACTAGATATTTTTCAAGACACTTCTATACACCTCAAAGTGACATTTAAAGGCCTAACTAGGTTAATTAGGTGAACTAGGCAGGTTAGGGTAATTAGGCAAGTTATTGTATAACGATGGTTTGTTCTGTAGACTAAGAAAAAATATATATAGCTTAAAGGGACTAATAATTTTCACCTTAGAATGGTTTTTAAAAAATTAAAAACTTAAAAGCTTTTATTCTAGCCCAAAATAATGGCAATAAGACTTTCTCCAGAAGAAAAAATATTATCAGACATACTGTGAAAATTTCCTAGCTCTGTTGAACATCATTTGGGAAATATTTAAAAAAGAAAAAAATCAAAAGGGGGGCTAAATATTCTGACTTGAACTGTATCAACACTACCTGACAAAGTCTTGCCGTCAATCCCAGTTGTAAGAGCAACATATAATAACGTGACTTCTAGTCAATCATTTGGAAAAGTGGCAGAAGGCAGATTTTTTTTTATGAATCATCTTTTGAACTGCATCAATCATCACAAATTCTGCAGAAGACCTACTGGAATCAGTATGGACCCAAGATTCTCACAAAAATCAGTCAAGTTTGGTGAAAAAAAAAATCATGGTTTGGGGTCACATTCAGTGTGGGGGTGTGCGAGAGATCTACAGAGTGGATGGCAACATCAACAGCCTGAGGTATCAAGACATTTGTGCTGCCCTTTACATTACAAACCACAGGAGAGGGCAAATTCTTGGATAGCGCTCCTTCTCATACTTCAACCTCCACATCAAAGTTCCTGAAAGCAAAGTAGATCAAGGTGCTCCAGGATTGGCCAGCCCAGTCACCAGACATGAACATTATTGAGCATGTCTGGAGTAATATGAAGGAGAAGGCATTGAAGATGAATCTAAAGAATCTTGATGAACTCTGGGAGTCCTGCAAGAATGCTTTCTTTGCCATTCCAGATGACTTTATTAATTAAGTTATTTGAGTCATTGCAGAGATGTATGGCGGTTCATACCGCTGTGTTGACCCCTGATGAATAAAGCGACTAAGCTGAAGGAAAATGAATGAATGAATGACTTCCATAGCATGTTTTATTCTTACAATGGATGTCAATAGTTGCTTTTTTCCCTCAGGATTCTTCAGTATATGTGTTCAAGAAATTCTGACAATTGTAAATCCACTTGAGTGTGAGTAAATGGTGAGCTATCCCTTTAATGGTTAAATATGTTTTTTTGAGAGATCAATTGTGTCTCGTTCACAGTGGTTCACCTCAGGCTGATGTCTCTTTCATGCTTGTCTTGCAGAATTTTGTTGCAGGAACATTCCAGAGAATGTGTATGTTTTAGTCTGTCCGCTGCTTCTGACACCTGTGACTGAGAAAGATTGATTGCTGTTTGTGAGGTAAATTGGGCAATCGCAGTAATTTATATCGAGTGTTTTCTTTGGCAAGTGTGTGTGCTGCTTGTTTTGGGATTTTTGGTTTTGTGGAGGGAGTGGAATCATTCACAAAAGAAAGATAAAGAGGAGAAAAAGCAAATGTAGATAAAGAAGACATACGTTTGAAGTCAATATCATGTCTTTTCTTCCTCAAATATTTCCCAAACGATGTTTAACAGAGCAAGGAATTTTTCACAGTATTTCCTATAATATTTTTTCTTCTGGAGAAAGTCTTATTTCAATAAGGATAAAAGCCTTTTTTTAATCCATTTTAATGTCAATATTATTAGTCCCTTTAAGCCCCTTGTCTACAGAACAAACCATCATTATACAATGACTTGCCTAATTACCCTAACCTGCCTATTTAACCAACCCAGGCTCATTCTGAGAACATAGTCCCGGGGACGTTTCTGGAGGCCGCGAAATACGTCCCGGGAGGTACGTATTTTTGCAGTTTTTGTTTTCGCGAGTCCGCGAGAGGCCGCTGTGCGCGCTTTTTCCCGCGCCGTTCTCGCGTAAACACGCTAGAGGCCGCTGTCAAACGACCTTCCGCCTGTCTGCCTGGATGACAGAATGATTGACCGTGCGACCAGCCAATCGGCTGACCCACCCTCCTCCGTCCCTAAACCCAACCAACGACGATTCACAAAAGCCGTCCAGAAAAAGAAAAGCCCTCGTCTGATTTCTACCACGTTTTTGGATTTTGACCCCATTCTCACCCTGTGACGAACTTGTTCACTTCATTTTTTGGATTTTGTTTTTGTTTTCTTACCTGATTTCTGGAACCGCTCTTCCCCGGACTCGAACCCGGTCGTCGTCAGCCCCTCTCTGCGCCTCGAGTCCGGCAGAGTACACGAAGAGCTAACCGGACAAACTGGTTGCAGCGGGAAAGCCCTCCACACGGAGGCGAGTGGCCGGCCGGCCGGCAAGCGCCTAATGCAACGGCGTCACACCGCCCCTCAGCGTTCGTTTAAAAAAATGAAATGCAGCCGTACGTAAACCCGGCTACGTATTTCGCGGTCTGCAGAAACGTCCCCGGGACTACGTTTTCAGAATGAGCCTGGCCTAGTTAAGCCTTTAAATGTCACTTTAAGCTGAAGACAAGTATCTTGAAAAACATCTAGTCAAATATTATTTACTGTCATCGTAAAGGAAGATAAAAGAAATCAGCTATTAGAAATGAGTTATTAAAGCTATGTTTAGAAATGCATTGAAAAAAATCTTTGGGGGAAACAGAAATTGGGGTAAAAATATACAGAGGGGCTAATAATTCTGACTTCAACTGTACGTATTCATTCATTAATATTACTAATCATTCTTTTCTTTTAGTACTATTCAAGGTTCTGATTGGTGTAATATTAAGTGCAGAGAATGTCCCAAATGGTGTATCAGAGTTAGTTCACCCCAAAATAAAAATTCTGTTATTAATTACTCACCATCATATCAATCTCCCGAGACCTTCATTCATCTTCAGACACAAATGAAAACATTTTAGATGAAATTCTGGAGCTCTCTCATCCTCCACAGACAGCGATAGTTTGAGACCCTTAAAGTCCTGAAAAAGAACCAAAACATTCCCCGTGACTTCAGTGGTTCAACCGTAATCATATGAAGCTGCAAGAACACTTGTGTGTGCCAAAAAACTATAAACAAATCTTTATATGTTCGCCTCTTCCAAGACAGGTCAGGGTTTGCGTTTACTATGGCAGGATGGTGTATCTATGCCATTAGAGTGAGCAGTGTAACACACAAGAGTCATATTGCCAATAGCAAATGCACACCCCTGATCTGATTTGAACAAATCGTTTTCAAAAATAAATTAATAAAAAGATTATAATAAAAAGAAAGAAATGCAGCACACCCTAGCAGTAGACTAGTAACTATAAAACACACTGTCCACTGCATTGCAACACAATAAAACTCCTAGAACATCTTAGCAACGGCATAGTAACACTCTGAAGACAAAATTTGCATATTCATATTTCACATTATGTGAATTCATAAAAGATTCTAAACATAATTCAGAATAATACTGGTGGCCATTATGTGAACTGCACCCAGCAAATCATTGCTCTTGAAATAACTTTGCTCTAAACTGATGAAACATCTGGAACATCTCTTTCAACAAGATCTTGCACTTCATAAGCATTTTAGTGTGTCACTTTGAAGGTGCCATATAGTGACAGTGACACTGATCCAGTGTTAAATTGTTCTCTGATATGTACATAGTAGGTTTGTGGCTTAGGTATGTTCAAAAAGTTCTCCAGCAAACCGTTTAATATGTTCATAAATAGCCTCTGCAGTGAAAAGTTTGGTCATATTTGTAATGGTAGTGAATGCTAATGAGCTATGCTGCTATCTTTATGCCACCAGTAACAGTAATCTAGTTGTGCTGTGACTAAAAATTGACTGAATTGAATTGATTTGAGCAGTTTACGTGTGTTTGTTGCTTCATTACAAACATACATGGGACATTTCACATGTTAAAATAAACATTTAAACAGACCTTACGCCTCTTTGGGGTATTGCTGAATGCATTTAGAATCCGTATGTCCCACATTTCATGTAAAGACTCTGTGGTCAATCATGGATACCTCTCATGATTTAAAAATAAGAGTCCCACATACAGTACATATGTTTAATACAAGCTTGGATAAACTTAAAAATTAATTAACCTAATAAGAGAATTGTCGTCATCTCACTAGGAAACACTGCCCAATCAAACACACCCTGGGGTGTGCAAATGAATGATACCATGTGCAATGTGACAATCTGCGTTTTAATTATGATTGGCCTGTTTTTCACAGGGATTTTTTTCCACAGATTTTCCAGAGAATGAGGAAACAATGGTGTTTGAAGCCTGCGGTATGAAATTGTCATGTTCTGAAGTCTTATTTTATCAGCTAAGAATATCCACATTTTTATTTTATGGGATCTTTAATGTGTAATCAAACAGAAGAGGGGCTTTATGGAGTGCACATGTAAATGTAACATCCTTTTTTCTCTACAGTTTTTGCTGGGTGACATGGTAAGGCGACAAAGGTCTTGTTGCTCACAATAATAGTTGCCATTAAGAAATGTATCAACGTATGATTTTATTTATTTAATTTACATGTAGCTCATTTAAGTAGATGCTCTACCAGATGTTTCAGCCGACTTATTCCAGTATGATCACGTACTTCCAGCCTGATCTCACGAGAAAACGTAAGTATTTTACGTTTTGACAGTTTAGTGGCCAATTCATATGAATTTGTACGAGTTCAGTCGTACGAAATTGTACGATTTTAAAAAGGAGGCGTGGCACCAAACCCCACCCCTAAACCCAACCGTCATTGGCGGATGAGCAAATCGTACTGAATTGTACAAATTAGATCGTACGAATTCGTACGAATTAGCCACTAAATCAAAAAGTTACGAATTGCCGTGAGATTGTGTTGGTACTTCCAGCTGAAACGGAATATTGAGTGGAGGGCGGGGTTTATTTTTTGCACGCCTCCTCTCATCTTTCACTCACAGCTAATTAATGGTTGGAATGACATGGTTAAGCAGTTTTCACCCAATCCATCAAACCGACATCATCAGAAATGGACTATTGTAGAGCTGAATTGTTTGATTTTGATTAAAGATTACCAAAAAAAATTTTTTTTTGCAGTAAGTTGGTTAACTTGCACAGTTTAATGGTTCACCTTAAGACTAACAATGTAAACAAGCAAAATAAACATTGTAAATTTTGATTTCAGCAGACTTTATTTTTGATGTGGTTTGTAGTTTCTACAATTTGTAGATGTATCAGAAAGAAAACACGAATGTAAGCACAATTACGCAATTATATATATATATATATATATATATATATATATATATATATATATAATTATTATTTTTAATTACAGTGTTGTATTACCATATACCATTTTAACAATTTGCACAGCAATCTTTTTTTAAAGCAGATGAGGACACTTTAATAAAACTGTCATTAAAGTCTGTTTGTGTGATCACTTAAATGAACACCAGCTTAAACACATTTGTCCTCATTTATGTTCAAAAAGAACACTTTGACGCCAGTGAAGTCTCCCGCTGCTACAGAAGGGCCTTTTGTGCAAGAGTTCAATGTTTTCGGCTGATTGAGATGTTTTCCAGATGAATCTTTCATCCTTATTTTTTACTTCTTCATTACTGAAAGCAGAATATATCCGAGACAGTATTTCACAAGTGTTTCTATAATTTTAAAACTAATCTCTATACAATTGAAGAAAATAGTTTTAGAAAAATATGTGCACACTTTAAGTGTCCTACTTCTACTGACATGATATCAACAAGATGGTGGATTTATGATGTAACTGCATGTTTTTTCTCTGAAAAAGTCCCACATTTATTGCTAATGAGGTATGCTCAGGTTTAGCAGTAAAAAAATCCATGGATTAGGGTTAAGAGGGTTTACAGTTGGGGTAAATTTAACAATGTAACTTGAAAAATGTATTAAATGCAAGTCCTTTAATTATATGTATAATGCACACAAATAAAGGTACAAAATCTGTCACAGGGGTGCAAAAGGTACACTTTTCTACTGTACAAGTGAACTTTAGTAGCTATAAGGCCCGTTTCCACTGAGTGGTATGGTACGGCTTGGTTCAGTTCGGTACACTTTTATGCCCATTTCCACTGTCAAGCGAACTGTACCGTACTACTTTTTGGTCACCCTTTGCAAGGGTACCAAGCAGGCCTAAAGGGTACCATAAGGTGGAGCAAGACACGCAGCTGAACGCTATTGGATAACAGAGATACGTCACTCGCAGAAGCAGCAGAATGAAAACAAAGGATGCGCCATTTTTAAAAACAAGCCGAGACAATACACTGTAATATATACATATAATAACAAGCCATGGTCGACCTGAGCTCAAACAAACCTTATCACCATCTTGATGAACAGCCAAAAAGCCAAAAGGAACAAAATCTGCTGTGCCCTGTGGTTGTTTTACGAGCCTGTCTAAAAGTGCGAGCGGTTTCACTTTCTCCAAAGTGCTCGCGTGCGCGTCTATATTTGAAATAACGAACATCTTGAGCTCATATTAATAAAGTGCGCATGATTATTGAAGCGCTCTGATATCCGATCCTGTCAGAAAGGAACATACGCAAGAGTGAAGCGCGAAGTCAGTGGAAACGAAAGCCTGATAAAGGTGACCCATACCGACCCGTAATGTACCTTTCAGTGGAAACAGGCCATTTTTAATTTTTAGGCATAAATTTTTTATTTTAATTAATTTTTAGGCATTAATATGTACATTTAAGGACCTGTTAGAAACAAAAATGTACCTTTTCACAGGTAATGTTTAACATAGAGAAAAATGTTTTCAACACATTTTTTCAACGTAATATTTTCGAGAAACAATACTTTCACCAAAAGAAAAATATAATAGGATGTACTGTTAAAAAATGTCCTCTGTTAATGTGAAATATTTAAAAAATAATTAAAGTTTCACAGCAGAGGTGATAATTTTGGCTTCAACTGCAAACCTAATAATACAGTATGCAATGGTTAATTAGATTTAAAGGTGCTGCATGTACGTTTTTGACTCTTCTAAAGCATAAAAATACCATAATATGTTTGCAGATATTTAAGAAACATGCTAAGTGAACATTCTTGTTTATCTGAAAAACAATGCTACAGTCAGATATTCTGCTTGCCGGAAAACGCGAGCTACATGCCGGAACGGCGTTCTTTGTTTTGGTTCTTTTAACCTGCCCACTGCCAAAAATATTTCAGTTCCCTGGGTTGCCTTGGTGTGATGGCTCTCAAAGCATGCGTCCGTGACTGAAATGTGACCTCCGGTGGACAGTAGCAGCCTCCAAAATGAGACGCAGATTCAGAGTAATTAATTAGCAAATAATACAAACATTATGAGAGTAAACATTAGGTGAACAGGTTACATTGTCATGTCATAACAACATGCTATGTGAAAAGATTTGCAGTGATATGCGATTTCGCTGTTTGCACCAGACGAAACACGACGGAAACATTTAAATACAGCCATTCAGAATCACAGAATAGTGCACTCACTGCACCAACGAAATGGTAAGGAAATCGAATTAATACATGTTAAACCTCTTTAACATTATTAAATGTACATGCTGAATCACTGATATGTGTTGGCTTGCACTGAGTCACGGTTCTAAAGTTCGATTTCACCTTTGTTGGTGTCGTCAATCTGGCAACCTGTTCTTGAGTGTGTTTTAAACCGGGGTGCAATACCTAGTTCAACCACTGGGTGTAAAAACTTACATACTGCACCTTTAAGGCAACCTAAATAAAATATTTTTCTTCCTAATCTTATTTCAAACTGCTTCATTTTCTAAGGTTTGCTTCAACACTGTGAA
>NC_079447.1:47266701-47321701 GCF_903798145.1 Danio aesculapii
TCACGATAGGAGGCAAGGGAACAGGACATGTGTTTGGATATAACTCAGCTTTTTGAGCACACTTTTTTATTATTGTTTATTTATTCGTTTGCTGGAAATTAGAACTGAATTTAGAAATAGTTTTGAAACAAATCTTTGCGCTTAAACTAAATTAAATGTGTAGGCTAATGGATGTCTTCAGTGGAGTGAGTTTCCACCGGTTCTTTACTCCACGAAAGTAAAGGAGTAAAGAGTCAAAGTAAAGTAAAGAGGTTATTTAAGAAACATGCTAAGTGAACATTATTATTTATCAGAAAAACAATGTTGAAGTCAGATGTTCTGCTTTGAAAATGTGCATTACATGCCAAAACGTCTGTCTTTGTTTTGGCCATTTAACCTGCCCAAAGCCAGTTTATCCAATTATATTCAAGCACCCCTAGTTCTTAAACGCAAAAGTATATTTTTTAACATAGATATTTTTATATTTACATATTTATTTTATATCTAAATCTAAATAAACATTTTCTTAAATACATACATGCATGCATTTATATTTATATACATAATAAATATAATCAGCACACACACACACATTATGTCAAAACAAACTTTTATTATGGATGCGATTATTCATGATTATTAATCATTGCCCAGCATTAATTATAACATTAATAACAAAAACTATCCAACACAATCTCACGGCAATTCGTAACTTTTTGATTTAGTGGCTAATTCGTATGAATTCGTATGATCTAATTCGTACAATTTAGTACGATTTGCTCATCCCCCAATGACGGTTGGGTTTAGGGGTGGGGTTAGGTGCCACGCCTCCTTTTTAAAATCGTACAATTCGTACAATTTTGAATTCGTACAAATTAGCCACTTAACTGACAAAACGTAAAATACTTACGTTTTCTCGTGAGATCAGGCTGAACTATCCATTAACACATTTTGATCATCATCCCACCCAGCCCAAATCTCAAGCACGTTGAACATTTGTAACAACAGAAAGGTCTAATTTTTCTTCTAGGAGTTTCCTCCAGCCCTTCAGATGTTTCCTTCAGAGCTGAACCAATCAATAACTCCGCTTTTGTAGGGAATCCCATGCAGCGTATAATGGAGCGGGCCAGAAGTGTGAGCGCTGATAATGGATGTGGCTCTTGTGCTCCTCTCAGAAGGGGTTGCGCTCCATCATTGGCCTCCTATAGTCAACGGTGTGCTGCAGAGACAGCTGGTTAGCTGCATCCCTTTCTCTGCAGATCCCATCATCTCTTCACCGCGGGTCAGAGTAAATGAGTTCTCTCGGAGGTCAAAGGTAGCGCTCGCCTTCCCAGGAGTCCAGCCAGCCAGAACAACATTCCCTTCAAACAGGAAGGCAGGGCAGTGTCCATATGTTGTCTTCACTCACAGGCCACGGACCTGTTAGGCGGTGGCGTTCGGTTGAGAACTGTGAGGTGTACGAAGCCATACCTTTTCGGGAAGCTGAAATGTGATATTATTCTGTCATCCTAAAGGATAAACTTGGCCGTAGAGCACAGATGAGGATCCATATGTTGGATAAACAGCCAAAAGCATGCATGTAAAATATAGGCTCTGTTCCAAAACCAAGTGAACACCTACACAGACATCCTGTCTGTACCTGAAAAATGATTTACAGCATTTAAAATGGGCCAGTATTTTTCCTAGAGATTTCTCTTTTTTTTGGCGGGTCTTTGTTAAAAGGGTAATAAGTCATGACCTCAATCAACAAACTAATACAAATCAGACACTCAAAAAAATGACTTTGGTTGCTGCTCGTTGAAACTACCAGTGGTGGAAAGAGTACTTGAAAATCGTACTCAAGTAAAAGTACCATTACTTACCCAAAACTGCAGTGCAAGTAGAAGTATCTGTTGTAAATATTACTTAAAGTATGAGTAAAAAGTAGACCTTTCAAAAGTACTCAAGAGTAGTGAGTATTACGCTGTGAAAGGCTGAGGAGTCAATTTGTGCATGTGTGTGTGAAAACGTAACATTCTGTAGTGCATTTAGTGATTGTTTAAGGTCATTTGGTGATTTCAGTCCTCATAGAGTAGACATCCGCTATCTTCTCATCAGTGACAAAATCTAGACAGCTGCTGCGTCCCAATTTGCATACTTAAACTACGCCCTAAAAGTATGTACTTTTTTTGTGAATTAGAGTACAGTGCATCTGGAAAATATTCATAGCGCTTCACTTTTTCCACATTTTTTTAATGTTACAGCCTCATTCCAAAATGGATTAAATTAATTTATTTCCTCACAATTGTACACACAATACCCCATAATGACAATGGGAAAACAGAGTTTCTGAAATTAAATTAAAAATAAAAAAGCTAAAAAAAAAAAAAAAAAATCACATGTACATCAGTATTCACAGCCTTTGCTCAATACTTTGTTGATGCATATTTGGCAGCGATTACAGCCTCAAGTCTTTTTGAATATGATGCCACAAGCTTGGCACATCTGTCTTTGGGAATTTTTGCCCATTCCTCTTTGCAGTACCTCTCAAGCTCTATCAGGTTGGATGGGAAGCGATGATGTACAGCAATTTTCAGATCTCTCCAGAGATTTTCAATAAGATTTAGGTCTGGCCTCTGGCTGGGCCACTCAAAGACATTCACTGAGTTGTTGTGAAGCCACACCATTGATATTTTGGCGGTGTGCTTTGGGTCATTGCCCTGCTGGAAGGTGTGAGTCTGAGGACCCCAGTCTGAGATCAAGAGCACTCTGAAGCAGGTTTTCATTCAGGATGTCTCTGTACATTGCTGCATTCATCTTTCCCTCTATCCTGACTAGTCTTCAAGTTCCTGCTGCTGAAAAACATCCTCACAGCATGATACTGCCACCACCATGCTTCACTGTAGGGGTGGTATTAGCCTGGTGATCAGCAGTGCCTGGTTTTCTCCAAACGTAACGTCTGGCAATTACTACAAAGAGTTCAATTTTAGACCAGAGGATTTTGTTTCTTATGGTCTGAGAGTCCTTCAGATGCCTTTTGGCAAATTTCAAGCGGGGAGTGGCTTCCGTCTGGCCACTCTACCATACAGGCCTGATTGGTGAATTGCTGCACATATGGTTGTCCTTCTGTAAGGTTCTCCTCTCTCCACAGAAGAACGCTAGAGCTCAGACAGCGTGACCATCGGGTTACTGATGACCTCCCTGACTAAGGCCCTTCTCCCCGATCACTCAGCTTAGATGAGTGGAACAGTTTACTCCTTCAACTTAAGGAACAGTCCTGGTGGTTCCAAACATCTTCCACTTACAGATGATGGAGGCCATGGTGCTCTTTTAGAGCAGCAGAAATTTTTCTGTGACCTTCCTCAGCCTTGTGCCTTGAAACAATTCTGTCTTGGAGGCCTACAGAAATTTCATTTGCCTTCATGCTTGGTTTGTTTGAACTGTCAACCCTGGGACCTTATATAGTCAGGTGTATGCCTTTCAAATCATGTCCAATCAACTGAATTTACCACAGGTGAACTTCAATAAAGCTGCTGAAACATCTCAAGAATGATCAGTGGAAACAGAATGTACCTGAGCTCAATTTAGAGCTTCATAGCAAAGGCTGTGAGTACTTCTGTACATGTGATTTTTCATTATTATTATTTTTTTTATAAATCTGCAACAATTAAGAAAAAAAAATCAGTTTTCACATTTTATTATGGGGTAATTAAAATAAATTAATTAATAAATTAATTAAAATAAATTAATTTAATCCATTTCAGAATAAGGTTGTTACATAAAAAAATGTGGAAACAAGTCAAGTGCTATGAATACGTTCCGGATGCACTGTAGAATGCTGTCTAAGCTCACTAGGCATTGGAGAGGATCTCTGGACAGTCCATCCTATTAGAGTAAGCATCTGTAGCAACAATTTTTCCAATTGAGATCTGACTCCAAGCCCTTGTTTTGGCCAACAGTAACAGCCGGCGTTCCACTTCAGTGAGACGGGCATACGAACAACTGCAGCATCACTCCTCACCGCCTAATATCACTCCCAAGAGGCTTTGCTCTTCATTATTGCCACTGTCTAAACAAGACTAAAGTAGCCTGTATTCAATTCCATCAACAACCTGAGATAACCGGCTTGTTCATCTTAGTGTCAGCTTTTAACAGCACTAACTGACCTCAGCGTCAGCGTCCCGAAAGCAAAGAGATCATGCCATTTCTATTGTGACGGGGCAACAGGTGTGAGGCAGGTGTCCCGCGTCGAGCCCGCTGCTCAAATATACATGAGACTCTCCCCTGCTTCACTGCTGCCTTGAGTTTATAGCAGGATGGAAACTCAAAACGGGGAAAGTATGGGTGAAAGTATTGTTATTTGTTACCCAATCGTCCTCTGAGTATGGAAAAAGTAGAAGAAAAAAGACTTTCATTTAAAGCCTGTAATGGGGTTTTCTGTTCCATGTGGTTAGCTGTTTAAATATTGATTCTCAATATGCTGATACAATCACTAGTCATTTGTTGGACACAGGTCACACGGTTGTAAAAGAGGCTGAGTAACCCTACGCCTTCACTTGAAAACAGAACAGTGCTCTTTTAAAGTCAGCATCAAACTACTGTTTTCAAAATGGATGCTATCCCAGGTAGCAAAGAATTCTGGCCCAGAAGGCTCAGCAAGCATTCATCACTGGCATACAGCATGTGGGCCAATCATGGCCTGGGTTGGCGCCATCTTTAAGGTGGCTACATTTTACATTTGGCCCAAGTCTTGTATGCCACCTTAGATGTTAAAACTGATATGTGGGCTATATAAGTTTGGCCTATCTTGTCCCACATTTAAAATGCATAAAAATTATTTTGGAGTAAAGAAAAATATTCTACCAATCCAGGCCCGTTTGCCTGAGATTTGGCCCAGATATGGTGCATGTTTGACCCTTGTCTGGATGTAACACACAAAGCAGAAATTCTCTGGCCCATGCTTTTGCTTGGCCCATATGCTGCAGTGAATTATGGTATATGATTTGACCAAGTCTGGCTTCCATACAAGGGCCAAACATGGACCAAATCTGGGCCAAGTCTCAGCCAAGTTAATAACCCATAACTGGGCCTGAACTGGGTCAGATATGTTGGTATGTCACGATTGCAATGAATTTGATAAACCCATGAAGCATTTCGCTCTATGGCTGTGCTTTTTCTCATGCAACCTAGTTGGGAGAATTGTTTTTTTACTCAAAAACAATTGAAATGTATTTTAAAAAGTGGGTCAAGACCAAACTTACGTTGCCCACATTTACATTTTTAACATCTGGGCCAAATGCTACATTTGATATCTGGCCCAAGTCTTGTGTGTCATCTTAAAGATAGTGCCACAACTGCCACATGCTGTATGCCAGTGCCAGAGGAATGCCAGTTTTCTTTGCTACCTGGGAAGACTTGGTCCAGTCATGTACTGTAATTCACTGCAGCAAGTGGGCCAAGCAAAAACTGACTGTGTGGGCCAGAAAAATGTTGCTATGTGGGTGTGACAGTGAATGATTAGTCTGTGTATGTTTAAATTTTTACCTTTTTTTGTCCTCTTAGCATGTAAGACCTAAAAGCATGGGCGTAGCAACCGGGGGGCGGGAGGGGGGGAGGGGGGATGTCCAGACTTGGTCCAGTCATGTAGTGTAATTCACTACGGCATGTGGGCCAAGCAAAAACTGACTGTGTTGGCCAGAGCCTCACTTTTAGAGACAGACCATTCAGAAACAGGTGACTAATAATTATATGAACATAAACATTTGGATCTCACAGCTGTCCCTCGACTTTCAAAATGTCCGCTATGCCCCTGCCTAAAAGGAATAGTACACACTAAAGGAACTGTCATTTATTTACAATTTACTCACATTCAAGTGGTTTAGTGGTTTCTTTCTTCTGATGAACACAAAATAAGATACTTTGAAAAATGATGAAAGACATCAGACATCCATAGGAAAATAGGCGCATCCATAGGCGCTCGTATTGCCAGAAAAGTGGCTAATAATGATAACATATAGGCATTTTAAAAGGAGATGTAACCGCCAAACCCCACCCTTAAACCTACCACTCATTGTGAAATGAGCAAATTGTACAAAAATGTATGAATGAGACAGGAGAAAAACACATGCTGGAACAGTTGGTGGTTCATTCTGCTGTGGTGACCTCTGAAGTACAGACTAAGATGAAGGAAAACGAATGATTGAATGGATTTGGTTACTGACTTCCAGCATTCCTCAAAGTATCTAGTTTTTTGATTATTGATTTGAAATGACAGACATTTCATTTCTGGGTGAAACAACCTTCATAGTATACTAAGAACTGTATTTGGCACTGAACAAAGGGACACTGAAGTGCAACTAAACAGAAGTAAACAGGCTAAACTTTCAGCTTCTTCACATACTGTTTCCTATAAGTAGACCTACACCTTTACACACCTGTTGTTTTGCCTTAAAATGCATTTTAAATGGTAATCTCCTGCTTTAAAGATGACCATTTCTCCTGAGGTGGTAACTAACATTTTAAAGACATTCAGAATTATACATTTAATTCCAAACCTCCGTAATTAGTAGTTACAAAACTTAATTTCAGAGCTAGTAACAGTGGCTTGAGCCAAGGATAGCTGAATAATACATGATGGGGTTATTACTATAATATAATATAATATAATATAATATAATATAATATAATATAATATAATATAATATAATATAATATAATATAATATAATATAATATAATATAATATAATATGGGGAAGCACGGTGGCGCAGTGGGTAGCACAATCGCCTCACAGCAAGAATGTTGCTGGTTCAAGCCCCAGCAGAGTCAGTTGGCATTTCTGTGTGGAGTGTGCATGTTCTCCTTGTGTTTGCGTGGGTTTCCCTCACAAGTCCAAAGACATGCGGAATAGGTGAATTGGGTGAGCTAAATTGCCTGTAGTGTATGTGTGTGAGTAAGTGTGTATAGATGTTTACATTTAGTCATTTAGCAGACGCTTTTATCCAAAGCGACTTACAAATGAGGACAAGGAAGCAATTTACACAACTATAAGAGCAGCAGTGAACAAGTGCTATAGACAAGTTTCAGGTGTGTAAAGTCTAAGCAAAGCATTAGTTAAAATTTTTTTTTGTTTTTTTTTGTTTCACATGTGCTGGATAAGTTGGTGGTTCATTCCACTGTGGCGACCCCAGATTAATAAAGGGAACTTAAGAAAATAAATGAATGAATAATATAATATAATCAACATATAGCAATGTATATACGATCTGTATACATACAATGTATAGCTATATAGTGTACAATTGAAAGGGTGGAATAGTTTGCAGTGATTGTGTATGTATGTTACTTACCATTCTTTAGAATTTGGAGTTTAATGCCAGCAATTAGCCACTAAATAGGATTAGCTAAAGCAGCTAAAATTATAATAAAGCTTTGACAATAATGTTCAAGTGCTTTCAGCTATTTGTTGTGCTTTTTAAGTCATTCGCCATTTTTTAACCACGGGATATTATGGCTTGCCTGATGGCTTTAGATCATTTGGCTATTCATAAACCCATAATTGCACACAAACCCACCGATTACATTGGGACTTTGTGTCGAGGGTTAAAGAGTTCTAATGCTTAAATCAGGCTTTTGCCAGCTTTGAAAGAGCTTGTGTTATAATCTAAGAAAGTTTTTATCTTATAAATGATTTCCAAAAATGTACCCTACTCAGGAACTTGTATTAACTCCACTGTTCATTGAGCCGTCATTTTGTTGACGTTTATTTTGATATTTTAATTCGCTTTTTGTTGTTGTTGATGATGACTAGCCAGTGCTCGCGCTCTATTACTGAGAGATGAAAGCTGAAAACAGTGTAACCGCGCCCTCCAGTGGTTCATAAAGAAATTACTTCCATTCCTTCACGATCAACAACAGGAACTTTCACTCAATAATAACACAATTAAATGTAATTTAACTCAATAAATATTCTAATCTATTAAAGCTTTATAATAACTGACTGCTCTTTTACTCGCTGAGGCAGCTAAAATACTGAGTTCCCCTCTCATCTGAATGTAGTTTTTTCCTCTCACCTGAATGTTGTTTTTCTTTACTTCAAATTCATCTTGGATGTTAACATTACCACAGTCCCTCAATTAATCATTCATTTATTTTATTTTCGGCTTAGTCCCTTTATTAATCAAGGGTCACCACAGCGGAATGAACCCCCAACTTATCCAGCACATGTTTTACACTCTTCCAGCCGCAACCCAACACTGGGAAACACCCATACACACTTGCATTCACACACATACACTACGGCCAATTTAGTTTATTCAATTCATCTATAGCGCATGTCTTTGGACTGTGGGGAAAACCGGAGCACCCGGAGGAAACCCACGCCAACATGGGGAGAACATGCAAACTTCACACAGAAATGCCAACTGGCCCAGCTGGGGCTTAAACCAGCTACCTTCTTGCTATGAGGCGATCGTGCTACTCACTGCGCCACCATGACGCCCCCTCAACTATTTAAGCTTTTTTTTTTTACATTAGAATCCTACCACGAATTGATTGTCATTTATTTTGATAAATTTTTACAAAATGCAATTTTCCAGCTGCCGAATGTCATTGTCAACAGTATGTGTTGTGACTCATTCAATTTCCTATAGTGTGGACAACTGATTTCATAAATCCTCCAAAATATCACCGGAACACTAGCTGATCTGGTGTACTGAAATTTTACCCCACCCATCAGATTATGCTACCTGTATTTGAATGGTTCTGAGGTTGGGGTTAGGGATTAGGTAGGTTAGCACTATATTACAGCTTCATATCACACTGCAACACATTAAAATTTACATTGGTAGCAAAATCTCATGAGTGGCATATTGATGTGCTACATACTTTTTGAATGGGAGGTAGGACAATCTGACATGGTAGGATGAATATGGTTTCCTCAAGATTAAATGTAAAAAAAACCCCTCAAACCCCAAATCAGCATATCAATAATGATATTTTGAGAATCACGTGGCACTGAAGACGGGAGTAGAGGGAACACATTTTTTATTTCTTTAATTTAAAGGGATTTAGCCTACTCACCCTTTACTTTTTTCAAACCTTTAATTATTTTTATTCTTCTGTTAAAAACAAAAGAATCTATTTTGAAAAATGTTGGAAACTTGTAACCATTCATTTCCATATTTTACTATGGAAGTCAGCATTTCCTGCTTCCTTCAAAAATAGTCTCTTTTCTGTTAACAAAGACTAGAGAAATTTATAAAGGTTCAGAACCACTTGAGCATGAACAAATAGAAAATGTTCATTTTTGGGTGAATTATCTCCTAATATTTAACATTTCAACATTTAATATTACTTTTACATTGTAAACTGTAAATTTGATCAAATAAATTCAGCTTTCGTGTGCATAAAATACCTTCAAAAACATTTAATATATTAAAAGCCTCAAACATATCCATACTTTCCTAATGTTTTTAAATGTACACTTTTAAAGTGACTACAGTAACAGCAGGTATTATTATTATTTTTATTATTAGTGCATGCACACTCAAACACCAGTATTACAGGAAAAATACAATGATACCCAATACATTTTTTAAGTTTTGAGGCAAGAGTTAATGTTTTACAATATTTTTTACTTTTAGTTTTTCAATTGAATTCATTCATCATTCATTTTCTTTTCAGCTTAGTCCCTTTATTAATCAGGGGTCTCCACAGCGGAATGAACCGCCAACTTATCCAGCAAATGTTTTACGCAGCGGATGCCCTTCCAGCTGCAACCCATCTATGGGAAACCTAACTGAATTCAATTGTTACAACTATTATCTTATTACCCACTAAATTACACAGCTGATTTTACACTGACAAAGACTCAAAGCTGAAACGGTTGTTTTTCTTTTCTGTTGTATTAAGTTACCGAGTGGTCTTAGCACTTTAACTCTGCAAAAGCGCAGCGATTTATATTAGACCTACTGATGAGAGAAAATGGCTTTACATTAAATTTGACAGGATTTTTCTTGCATTTTAATTAATTAGAATATCATCAAAAAGTCACTTTATGTCAACACCAGTGGTGTATCGGTCAGTGCATCAACACCCGAGTGCAATTCCGCCTCATGGTCCTATGCCGATCCTTCCCCTCTCTCTGCTCCCCATGCTTTCCTGTCATCTCTACTGTCCTATACAATAAAGGTAAATACCCAGAGAAAAAAAATCTTTTTTATTTTTGAATTACATTTATTTCAGTACTTAAATCCAAAAACTCAAATTCATATATTACATAAATTCATACACTAATTAATTTCAAGTGCACTGAAAAAATTAAGGATTCATTGGTTTTACAAAATTTTTTAGGGTAAGTAGTTGCAAACTTATTTATAGTGGGCCGAATTTAAACTAATTAAGTTGAACATTACTGAATTAAATTGGTTTAAATTATAAAATTTAGTAAATCCAATCAATCATTTTTCAGTGTGTTTATTACTTTTAATTATTTATGATTATGCCTTAGCCTAAAGCTAGCAAAAAAGAAAAATGAGCATCTCAGAAAATGAAATAATTAGACCATTAAAAACAGCTTATCGATGATATTCTAGTTTGGAAAGCACTCATATGTGGATAATTTTAGGACCTATTTTGATTGTACCACTTCCGAAATGCTATATTCTGCAAACGGCTGCTTTTCTTTAAGGCTGGCATATTATTTTCTGTCCAAAGGGAACTTTTGAAAAGTTACCTGAAGCTGACGAGATCCAGTTACACAACACAAGCTGTGAAGAGCCAGACATCAGCTGTGGCTCGGTCAAAACAGCGGCGGACGCTCAATGGAAAGCAGAAGTCTTTGTTACGAGGCCTTTTCCCGAGGAGCAGGTTTGCGTGTCCATTGTGTCACTCACTCACTCTCACACACACCCCATATCAGGTGGCAGAGCAGCCGTCAAACACACGCATACACACCTGTTACCTGCCGTTTCGCGACTGACCTCCACGTGGCATCTGCTGTACGACAAAACACAACACAAAAACACTGTTCCCATTTACTAGGCAGTGAAAGTGGAGACGACTGACTGACTTGTGTTGTGGTGTAGTTAAAAGAACCCGTGTGTGTGTCTCCTCCTGCTGCTCACTTTAAAATTCAAGATGTCAGGTCTGAATTACAGCGGCACAAAATGTCGGAAAATTATCGGAGCTAGTATTTCTTCCCTATATATTTCGGGTGAACGGTTAATGTGACTTTAATAATTTCATAAGGTTCCTTTTACAGCATCGATATTGTAATGTAATTAAAATATAATCAGTTAAATAGAGTTCATTTAGCTGTTGAAGGGTAAAATGAAATGAAACTCACTGTCAGGATCAGCCGACTAGAAAGATAAATTTAAATATTTTAAAGACATGGCACAGGAAAATGTAATTAAACACAGTGCTTCTTGTACAATCTGAGACCCACTTTATATCATATATCATTCAGGCAGTGAAGAACATGGATTTTAAAAGAAACCAGATCTTAAACGTGTCGATTTTGTAACAACATACAGTTCACCAGAAGTGTTGACCCAGGTTACTAACAAATTAGAAGTCCTTCTGCATGCTTCTGCATATAGGGTATAGTGTTGTATCATTCATTCATTTTCTTTTTGCCTTAGTCCCTTAATTAAGGGTCGCCACAGCGGAATATGTTTTAAGCAGCGGATGCCCTTCCAGCTGCAACCCATTACTGGGGAACACCCATACACACTCATTTACACACATACACAACGGACAATTTATCTTACCCAATTCACCTATAGGACATGTATTTGGACTTGTGGGGGAAACCGAAACACCCGGAGGAAACCCAAGCAAACACGGGAAGAACATGCAAACTCCACACAGAAATGCCATCTGACCCAATCGGGGCTCAAACCAGCGACCTTCTTGCTGTGAGGCGATTGTTCTACCCACTGCACCACCGTGCTGCCCAATAATAATTATTATTATTATTACTTATTAAATAGCCTACTGTAAATTACAACCATAAACAATTTATATGATTTAAATATGAGATTAGAATAGAATATTAAATATTCTCAATTATATATGTGCTGTTTACATATATTTCAGTTAATATGGAAAACAAGAGCATGTTTTTACTAAAACTAATATTGGATTTTTGCGTGTGTAAAACAATATAGTTTTATACAAAAAAAGATAGTCATTTTCTCTAAAGATGTTGTTACTCTGCCCCGTTTGGAGCGTCTTATGCAGGTTTTATGTTATAACTAACGTGGTTCAAACGATGGATCTGCGACAGGAAAACTACGGTTTTGGGAAAACACGCATCACTACATCGTTTATTTCCCAAACGATGCATCGTACTATGATAGCTCAGCCATGAGTTATGTCTTTGTCTGTAAAACACACCCCTAAGTGACTCTTTGTTTGCAAGTTTGTGGGCGTTTGTGTAGTTGCTGTCATGTGATGTGCATTAGACAGGACAGACTGTACCTCACGTTTGTTTCATACAGATTACAAAACCAAAAAACTTTTGTTTTCAAGTGTACGTGGTTCATTTAAAAGAACAGGTTTCAAGCTTTATGTGGAATTATTATTTTTTTATGTCCGTGATACAAGCATTTGCTGAGATTCCAGTGCATTTGTTTCCCACTAAACTGTTATAAAAGCACACGTCTGGTCTGAGTTTTTCCCTAAGAGAATGGTCAGTCTATAGCGATTGCTGATTGGCTCCTGTACTAGTAGACGGGGCTTCATTCGCCATATTGACCGTTACACTTTTCACATTCAAAACTATACGAGTGACACCTTTTTGTATTCTAGAGTCTTCGCTTGATTCAAGTCCTTTTTGTGTTTGCTCAAGTGCCAAACTTATAAAAAGTAGTTTTGAACCACTCAGATAAAATAAACTATTAAAATAAAATGAATTGATTTAATAGAAGCTGTTCTGCTATCCGTACTGTTTACGGGTCCAAGCCGCTACTCACTTGTAATTGTTTTTTATGATCTGATCTTTTTATGAATGGTGATTTTTGTGGTATTGTTTTTGTGTTTTTATGTAAAACTTTATGAGCTGCCTGCCATCTTGACCACCTTCTCGCTGGAAGAAGAGACAGTACTGTCTTAATGTGATCTCCTGGCTAAATTAGGGAAATACTAATAATAATAATTTGAATTGAGAAATTCGTTAATGACCACTATTTGTGTGTCATATCACACATTACAGTGAATTTTATATAAAATCATGGTGTACACAACAGTCTCTGGACTTGCTGCATCACAAACACCAATATTTTAACAATTCATAAAAAAATAATCACTTTCTGGCCATCTGATATTAGCCATGGTTATATATTGCGATCAGGATTTTTTTGAAAGTATTACACCACTTTGTAAACGTTTATCATTACCATTTGTCGTGTCTCCCCATAAGGTTCAATAGAACACTTGGACCCGGAAGCCGCTTCGCATGACGCCACGCTTAACAAGCCAATTGGCTAGAAGGTGAACCTAAAGCTGAAAATAATCACTAATAAGAAGTCAAGGAAAACGACAACAGCCAAAAAGAGTCTAGAATATCTGCGCAGGTTTTCATTCATTCAAAGTGTCTAAATGTTTTTGCACCTTGACAGTTTTTTTTACAATCAGAAAATTGTATCAGATTGGTAGAATATCCATTATTACCTGTATATTATATTATATTATATTATATTATATTATATTATGATGTTATATTATGTTATGTTATATTATATTATGTTATGTTATATTATGTTATATTATGGTATGTTATATTATGTTATGTTATAATATATTATGTTATGTTAGATTACGTTATGTTATGAAATGTTACGTTATGAAATGTTATGTTATATTATGTTATATTATGTTATATTATGTTATGATATATTATATTATGTTAAGTTATATTATGTTATATTATATTATGTTATGATATATTATATTATATTATGATATGTTATATTATATTATGTTATATTATATTATGTTATGTTATATTACATTATGTTATGATATGGTATATTATATTATGTTATATTATATTATATTATGTTATGTTATATTACATTATGTTATGATATGTTATATTATATTATGATATGTTATATTATGTTATGTTATATTGTTATGTTATATTATGTTATATGTTATGTTATATTATATTATGTTATATTATGTTATGTTATATTATGCTATATGTTATGTTATATTATGTTATGTTATATTATGTTATGTTATATTATGTTGTTATATTATGTTATGATATGTTATATTATATTATGTTATGTTAAGTTATGTTACATTATATTATGTTATGATATGTTATATTATGTTATAATATGTTATATTATATTATGTTATATTATGATATGTTATATTACATTATGTTATATTATGTTATGTTATATTGTTATGTTATATTATGTTATATGTTATGTTATATTATGATATGTTATATTATGTTATGTTATATTGTTATGTTATATTATGTTATATTGTTATGTTATATTATGTTATATGTTATGTTATATTATGTTATGTTATATTATGTTATGTTATATTATGTTATGATATGTTATATTATGTTATATTATGTTATGTTACATTATATTATGTTATGATATGTTATATTATGTTATAATATGTTATATTATGTTATATTATGATATGCTATATTACATTATGTTATGTTATATTATATTATGTTATATTACAATATGTTATGATATGTTATATTATGTTATGATATGTTATGTTATATTATATTGTATTATGTTATATTATGTTTTTGGCCTCATAAAGCTACAATCTCAGTACACAGCCATATCACCTTGCAGCCTAAGACCGGTTACTCACTGAAGCCAAGCAGGGCTGAGCCTGGTCAGTACCTGGATGGGAGACCACATGGGAAAACTAGGTTGCTGTTGACAGCGGTGTTAGTGAGGCCAGCAGGGGCGCTCAACCTGCGCCTCAGTATAGTGAAGGGGATACTATCATGTCAGAGAGCGCAGCATTAAACCATTAAAGCAGATAAAGACGTTAAACCCCAGTGTCCAGGCCAAATTCCTGGCCTTACCAATCATGGCCTCCCAATCATCCCCATTCACTAATAAGAAGTCAAGGAAAATGACAGCCAAAGAGTCTAGAATATCTGTGCAAGTTTTCATTCATTCAAAGTGTCTAAGGGTGCTTTCACATCTGTGGTTTGGTTCATGTGGACCAAGGGCAACAAATGATACATTGTAGCATTTCTCTGCCGTTTTGGGTCCTTTTCACACCACACTGATTGCTTTGGTCCGAACCAGTTGAAAAGAACCAAAATGCAGTCATGTGACAAAATCCACATCACTTATTGGCCAGATGTTATTCAACCTACTTCCTAAACTGCTTTTCTATTGGTCAGAATTAACATGCGGGAAAATGCCAATGGAACTCCTGCAAGTAAACAAACCGGCAGACACAAAATGTCACTACACTGGCTGATTGTATCCCTGTTCATAGTATACTATAGTTCGTATACATCACTTTAGACAAACTGTACATGTCGAGAATGAAGCGCAGCTGCGGCTGGAAAACAATGTTTTAATGCATTGCAAACGACAAAGGCGTTAGGAGGAGGCGTGAATTAATTTATTTAAACTGCGACATGGTCATCTACCGGAAATACTACCAACGATCCATCAGGTAATGTTTTCCCTGTTTTCAACAAATATTTTTCCCCCTAACCCAATGCCCAAACCCCTTAAAATGGGACAGCGCATCGCACTACGGCAGCTGGATTAGTCCAAAAGGCGCAGTACTTTTTGTGGTTGGGTCTGTTTTAGTTCGGATCATGTTCTCACTACAAATGAACCGCTCCAGGGTTCGGTTGAAAGCATACCGAGATCACCTCTTCAAGTAGGTCTCGGTACCCTTTTTTGGTCCGCTTTTGGTGCGCACTCGAGTGCGATTGCTACATTCACACCTGCCCAAATGAACTGCACCAAGAGGGAAAACGATCTCTAGTGCGATTCAACCAAACTAAATAATGCAGGTGTGAAAGCACCCAAAATGTTTGCACCTTGACAGTTTTTTATAATCAGTAAATTGTATTAGATTGGAAGAATACCCTTTATTACCTGTATATTTTAGTATGATCACTACATAAATAAATTATTACCTAATAAAGCTAACAAAAATATATTTTCTCTAGGGTAACGTTGATGGCAATATTGGCATGAGAATGAGTAAAGACTGAAGTGAGCAATGCTTGACAAAAAAGGTTTCAAATTTATTTAACAAATCAATAAAAAAGCATAATCAACAGAGAAACAAGTGTGTAAAAAATCTGCTACAAACACAATGCGACATACAAAACACACACGGACTTGTCATTCAAATAATAGAAAAATAGAAAAAGAATAAATCAAAAGCATGGTCTAAAATTGGGTCCATTTTTTGCAAGTTATTTGGCCTTTTTTGGTGTTTTTGTTTGTCCTTTCTTCTGAGGTGTTGAAATGTCTTTGCTGCATAAATCGCAGACCCAGCAACCTGTATAAAATAAATATGAAAACAGAAATATATTATATAAAGTAAAATGATTTAAAAAATGTTCCTTTCACACTATGTTCATTCAAAGTTTTGCTAGAAAGGCATGGGGATGTTTCTTTTGTTAACAGTTCTCCACAAGTTTAAGCTGACAAAAAAAAATATTATATTATATTATATTATATTATATATGTTTTTGCCCTCATAAAGCTACAATCTCAGAACACAGCCATATCACCCTGCAGCCCAAGACCGCTTACTGAAGCTTAGCAGGGGTGAAGCTGTTCAATACCTGGATGGGAGACCTCATGGGAAAACTAGGTTGCTGTTGGAAGTGGTGTTAGTGAGACCAGCAGGGGGTGCTCAATCTGTGGTCTGTTTGAGTTCTAATGCGCCTGCATAGGGAAGGGTAAACTATACTTTTAGTGAGCGCCGTCATTCGGATGAGACGTTAAACCCTGGTGTCCTGGCCAAATTCCCTCTATCAGCCCTTACCAATCATGGATTGGCCGAATGGGCTCTATCACTGTCTCTTCACTCCACCAATATCGTGTGTGTGGTGAGCGCACTAGCTGCCGTCGCATCATCTTACTGGATGCAGCACACCGGGGGTGGTGTGGAAAGACTTGGTGGTGTGGAGATTTATCGTGCCATACATGATAAATGCGCTGTATAAATACACATTACATTACAATAGCAGAAAGTTTTGTTTTTTATAATTATTTCGATTATTTACTTCAGTAGGGATGTAATATATATCAAATTGTCAGGAAAGACAATGCTACATTGATACAATTTTCTTTTCTAGTTTAAATAAATACTTTTTTTAAAAAGGGCCCTATCATACACCTGGCACATTAAGGTGCAAGAAGTGTATGGCGCGATTTGTTGCCCTTTGTCAGACCAACGCAACAGTAATTTTCACGTTCTCCGCCACGTTGTTTAAATAGAAAAGGAGTAAAGTGTAAAAGTAAAGAGAAAGTAAAGAGGCTGAATGGAGGAGGCTCGATCTTTATTCTAGTGCCGCAGATGCTCTGTTTAACTGTTTTCTCGCTAGTGAAACGTTCAGTTTTTTCGCTTACAAAGTCCGCCATGTAAACAGCAAATGTGGCATGACTCTTGGAAATGTGAGATGAGACTCTAATTGGTTTAATCAACGTTATGCTCAAAACAGCACAATAAACACAACCCTGTTAGATCATGCATCGCAGACCGTATTTTTCCATACTTACAATACCAAAAGTAGATTCAAACATGTCCTTAATGCTTTTGCGCCATGCACTTTAGACTTTGCGCTTAGAGCGTTAAAATAGAGCCCAGAATCTTTTGAACAATTTACCAAAAAATAATAAAAAAGTTTTTCACAAAATATTAAGCAAATGTAATAATAATTATTATTTTTATACTGCTTATATAATAATAGCACTACTTTTTGAGTATCAAAATAAAGAAGTGTTTTTTTTTTTTAAAATATGGTACCAACCCTAATATCTGCATCATAATTTATATGTGATTTTTTTAATTACATTTTTTTTAAATCTTAAACGCAGATAAAAATCCTATTTTAATATTTCAATTAACTTGTGACAATAATAATAATGTCAATTTGTATAAAAATTGTAAAAATTAAAGGCATAAAAATTTAATTTTGTTAGCAAATGTAAAAAATACATTGCTCTAAATATACATGACAAGATTTTTTTTGGGTATATTTGAATATATATATATTTTTCATATATATTTCCCAAATCATGTTTAACAGATCAAGGAAATTTTCACAGTATGTCTAATAATATTTTTTCTTCTGGAGAAAGTCTTACTTGTTTTATTTCGGCTAGAATAAAAGCAGTTTTTAATTTTTTAAGAGCCATTTTAAGGTCAATATTATTAGCCCCTTTAAGCTATACATTTTTTTCGATAGTCTACAGAACAAACCATCATTATACAATAACTTGCCTAATTACTCTAAACTGCCTAGTTACCCTAATTAACCTAGTTAAGCCTTTAAATGTCACTTTAAGCTGTATAGAAGTGTCTTGAAAAATATCTAGTCAAATATTATTTACTGTCATCATGGCAAAGATAAAATAAATCAGTTATAAGAAATGAGTTATTAAAACTATTATGATTAGAAATGTGTTGAAAAAAATCTGCTCTCCGTTAAACAGAAATTGGGGAAAGAATAAACAGGGGGGCTAATAATTCTGACTTCATCTGTATACGTTTAAGTAAGATTTCACATTCAAAATTTCAACAATAGATTAAAACGATAACATCATTTCATCATATTTATGCAGTCATAAATCTGAGAGAAAGAGCTTAAGTGGAGACTCACCCATAGGAATGGAGTCCATGCCCACACAGAAGGTGTGAAAGCCTCGATCACACTTATCACAGAACATCATCTCCTCCTCATGATGAGGCTGCTCACACACGGTGCACGTCTTACACTCCATACACTGCCACGGGTACATCTTGATCTTGGCCACCAAATCCAAACTCATATCCAAGCAGGACGGGTGACCTGAGCACAAACAAGGCCCTCATCATCATCCTCATCATCAGCCGTTCACACAAAAACATGTCTACTTCCAGCATGCAGAAACTTAGGAAATGATGCATGAGAATTTTTTAATCAACAGGATGATAGAGAGGCTTTCAAACTGAGAGCTGTACATTATAAAGTGCGTGTGAAATCAAAATGGATTCAAAAATCTAAAACATATTCAAAATCAAAAGGTAAATCAAAATGTAAACAATTTGCTAGCACACATTTTTATTTTTTAGATGAACGCAAGCAAGTTAATCCACTGAAAAAAAAAATCTTTTTTGGTAATCATCTGAGCGCTTGCTTTGTGTTTGAACTCTGATGATGTCAGTTTAATGCTTTGGCCACAGTATTCTTAACCACGCCCCCTCACCGTTAGTTTGCTATGAGGGAATAAAGCGCAAAAAGAAAGCCCCGCCCCCTACTCAATATTCCGCTTCCGAGTCAGAAGCACAAGTGTATAAAACAGATCAAAACACTCAAAAAGCATATACAAAACCCATTTTCGGTCACACTTTATAATAAGGTTCCATTTGTTAATGTTAGTTAACATATTTACGAACATAAACTCAGAATGAACGATGCTTGCACGGCATTTATTAATCATAGTTCAACATTTACTGATTATTAAAACCCAAAATGTAAAATCCAAAGATTAACACTGTAATAAGCTGTTCATGTTTGTAAATACCTAACATTATTACAGGGCAGTCTGGAATAATTGGTTCTGATTGGTCAGTTGCTACATCAAGGCATGTTATTTCCAGATAACAACTGCTGAAACTAATAACACAGGCTCATCTGGGTACTTCAATTCATCTTGACTGTCAGTGAATGCGTTTACATGCATATTTATATGCTGTTGTCTCGCCGCTGTCTCTGGCGCCATCTTGTGACAAGATAATATGCAAGTAATTGTATGCTCCATTCAGCCGTTTTTGTTTCTGTCAGCTTTGCTTTTAATTAAAGAATTATTATGAACTATTATGGCTCAGAACGTAGTTTTGTGTCCAATTTGTACATTTTGTGGAATGTCGCCATGTAATAAGCTTATTTTCGCAGAATAAAGCCCTTCAGTCTTACACAACAGTGCTCTGCCTAATGTCAGGCAGCTGATAAGCCTGTCAGGCTTTATTTTCTTATTACACAGCTGTCTTGAATACTCAATTCTGATTGGTCAGTCACAACATTTCAAGGTATGTTAATTTGAGCTGCTTCTTAATAATGCAGAGAACTTCGAATCATCTTCAGTGTTAGTGAATACTTTCACATCCAACACTGTCTCATGGAAATTAGTAACTTTTTTATTTAGGGGCTAGTTCATATAAATTCGTACGATCTGATTCGTACAATTTAGTATGATTTGCTCATCCTCCAATGACGGATGGGTTTAGGGGGCGGGGTTGGGTTAGGTGCCACACCTCCTTTAAAAAAAAAAAAAAAAAAAAAAAAAAAAAAAAAAACGCACATTTTTGTGAACTCGAACGAATTAGCTACTAAACTGACAACACGTAAAAAAAGTTATGTTTCCTCGTGAGATCAGGCTGTCACATCCATATACTTCACATTCATATATATCTGCTTGTCTGTCATGTCGCGGCTTTTAACCGTTTGGCGTCATTTTGTGAATAAATAATACGTAAGTTAGTCTATGCTTCATCCAGCTAGTTTTGATACGGTCAAACTTTGCGTTGTTGTCAGTTGCCGCCATCTTGTGACTGAATAATGCGCAGGTTAGTGTATACTCCATCAGCTGTTTTTGTTTCTGCTTTGCGTTTAATTAAAGAATTTATAAAATATTACGGCTCAGATGTTTTGCGTTTAATTTTTACGTTTTTGTAGCAAAAAATACATCCAGGACGGTTGTTTTCCAATTCGAGTTGAACTAACTAACAGACAGAACCTTACTGTAAAGTGTTACCGCAATTTCATGTGCTATTTAAAATAAATGTACAGCAGACCTGACACGTCTAAAAGTATTAACTATCATTTTAAATTCAAATATACCAGGTGTTTTTTAGAATTTAAAAACAAACTTGATTAGATGTTTGTGTTTTATACTACTTGTTTCAGAAGATGCCATTTAAACTGAAAAGCAAGGACGGTGTCAGGAAGAGCTGCTTTTGACTTACCGCTGTTTTGGCACTGGGAGCAGTGGATGAGAGCCTCTGGTTTGCCTCGCTTGTTGGCCTCCTTACCCTTCTGACATATGCCACATATAGCATTGGGAATGACCTTAGGCTGCAAGGGCAGAGTAATGCTATAAACGCCAAGGCAACCAAGGTCATACACACCATGTGATATGCTTCAACAATAACATTTTTACATTTAGCAGAACGTACCAGAGCAAACTGGGCAGAGGGTGTCAATAGAAACTGCCCAATGTTTCACTTAAGAAGAGTTAACGCATATATTATAAAAATACACAAACAAGACAGACAAAAAAATAATAATAAAAATAAAATAAAATGAAGTGTACACAACATATACAATAGACTACTGCTCAAAGTTTACTCACTAGATAATAATAATAATAAATGAATATATATATATATATATATATATATATATATATATATATATATATATATATATATAATTATAAATATATGATATTATGATTATTATTATTAATATTTAATTATTATTTTTTTATTACCATTGTTAAATAAAAACCTGTTTCTGTAGGACGACACCAAAGTCAACTGTAGCTTTGGCGTCAAAATAAATTCCAAAAGAAAATAAAAAGTTACTTGCACACCCCAATATTACAGTTTTACTATATTTTTGATAAAAATAATTGCAGTCTTGTTGAGCTGAGCATAAAGCCATGTTCAGATTACACAATTTTTCCCCCAAAATTGCTTGATATAGGGTGTCATGGGGATTCGTAAATGACAAATGGGCATGGGGACGCAAAATTCCAAATTTCTTTTCATATAGGGTGTCAAAGTGCACGATGCTGATGCCAATGTCACACCTGTGACACTTCACAATGTTTATCCATCATGACACTGACCAGTAGGTGCACAGAATCACTTTCATACCAATTTTTTTGAAATGGCAAAACAAGCGAGCAAGAATTGTGCCCATTCCTTGACATTGAAGAAAGCTTTGTCAAGTTATGGCAATAGTATGATTGTATGATGTGCCATTACGAAACGATCATGAAAGAATAAAAAGATATTAAAATTTATGCTGCTTCTTGATGATAATATGCATATCATACACATCCGATGATGACTGATCGCGAAGCATTGTGTAGCCTGGCATATTTGGTACCTACAACACGTCAAGATTATATGTAGACAAAAATCTGACAGACTGACTGTCATAACCAACAATAAAACTTGTGTAATCTGAATTGGGCTTTAGACTTCTTTCAAAAACAGTAAGTCTTACTGACCAAGTTTTTGAATGGCAGCGTATACCATTCACAGCAAACAATCTGACCATTTCTGATCATCAAAAATGGGAGAAAAATGAGAAAACTCAGAGAAAAATACTATAATATTTGAAATTAGGGCTGGGCGATTCATTTAATTGAAATGGCAAACGTAAATTGAGCAAAGCTGATATGTGTCGTACACATATTCTCAAAGACGCACAGTGTGATTTGTAGTGAATCTCCTCCTAAAGTCAGAGAGTGCTCTCACGGAAAACCAACCAACTTGTCCAAACACACCCAATGTAATAGCGGTTGTTGAATAAACAGAACATTTGATGCTTTCATTGATTCAGCGTGACTAATAAATACATGACTATGGAATCGTCTCACAGAAAGATTCATTTCAAATATTCGACTGTAGTTTCAAGGTGAGTTTGAAGTACATACTTGTTAATAAATGTTGTACTTTCAAGTGCAAAGCTGTAAATCATCAAGCGACGCAAACATACTTAATGTCATTAACGTCCAATTAACCTGAATTAAAATTTCAATCAGTTTTTTATGTAGCTTATCAGTTTACTACAACACCGTGTAGCAAACACTGCTCCATCTAAACCAGAGATGTCCAAACTAGGGCCCATGGGTCAAAGTTGGCTCATGGTAACCTTTGATTTGGCATACATGTCATTAACATCCAATTAACCTGAATTAAAATTTCAATCATTTTTTTACGTAGCTTATCAGTTTACTACAACACCGTGTAGCAAACACTGCTCCATCTAAACCAGAGATGTCCAAACTAGGGCCCGTGGGTCAAAGTTGGCCCATGGTAACCTTTGATTTGGCATACATGTCATTAACATCCAATTAACCTGAATTAAAATTTCAATCAGTTTTTTATGTAGCTTATCAGTTTACTACAACACCGTGTAGCAAACACTGCTCCATCTAAACCAGAGATGTCCAAACTAGGGCCCATGGGTCAAAGTTGGCCCATGGTAACCTTTGATTTGGCATACATGTCATTAACATCCAATTAACCTGAATTAAAATTTCAATCAGTTTTTTACGTAGCTTATCAGTTTACTACAACACCGTGTAGCAAACACTGCTCCATCTAAACCAGAGATGTCCAAACTAGGGGCCGTGGGTCAAAGTTGGCCCATGGTAACCTTTGATGTGGCCCATCATCCCATTTGAGAAGAGGAGAATGATGAGGAGCGATTTCGAGAATGCCCTAAAAAGAAATTGTTGTTTTAAATTTAACGCAACCTTTTTGTTTGTTTGTTTAATTATAGAGTTGAGCTACAAAAAAACAAACTGAAATAAAAATTTTTCCAATTAAATGTTGTAAATGGATCAGATTTATAAATATATATATATATATATATATATATATATATATATATATATATATATATAAATGCTGTCTCTTGACGGATAGAGGACAATGCACACAACATCGTGAAAAAAACCAATGCAAAGCTTCTATTGTGTAACAAATGGGATTGTTTTTGTTTACTGCAATAAGTTCATTATATAACGCAACTTTAATGTAAAGACTGATTCATACCAAAGACTATAGAATACACAAAACACGTCACTCGTATTCACATTTTTGAATGGGGAAAAGTGTAACGGTCAATATGGCGAATGAAGCCCTGCCTACTAGTACAGGAGCCAATCAGCGATCGATATGTGTCGTATAAAGCCCGACTTCTAGTACTGGAGTGAATCATAGATCACTATAGACTGACGATACTCCAGGGAGGGGCTCAGACCGGACATGAGTTTCTGCAGATATTTTGTGATTTGGACGTTTAGAAATTAAACTAAGGAGACAGTTGTTGTTTAATTTTATTGATAATTCCTAATATGAAATTCAATCATAAGCTTGGCAAGCATTTTTGTAGAATTTGATGTTTCCCCATTCAAACATACTGTTCGAGAGAAATGACTTGCCTTAAAGCGACTTTGTTTACACATCTGCGTCAATCGCACGTGTATGGTCTGGTGCAGCCTTCACGCGGTCGCATAGCCCTCGTTGTGGCTGACGCACACCTTTCAAAAAATTTTACGACCCGTATAGCAAGCTCTGTGATTGGTCGGCTTGGTAGCGGTGACGAATGTGGGCGATGGAGTGATTGTTTACAAGTGTCAAGTGCCGTGAAGGAGCTCCAGATGGAAACTTTTGTTTTGTTTACACCTTATGGTTAATGTTGTTTCACGTCCACTAGTTTCCGCCTCAGAATGAGCGAGTTTTATCGACTTGTACATTAAGGTGGCGTTCAGAAAAAACAAAACACCATGAAGAAACTCGACACAGAGGAACATTAAAAACCTACTGCCAGCTAGCGTTTCGGAAGTGTTATTGCAGAGCAACACAAACAGCAAACAGAAGTATAAATGCACGACTACACGCAAGACAGGTGCCGTGGATCACGCCGATCACTCGACGCAGAAGTTTAAATCAGCCTGAATACAGTTTGCAATATTTACCTTCAGCCCACAGCCCTCAATCAAGTTTGGTTTTTGACCCTTCATAAGAAAAAGTTTGGGCACCCCTGATCTAAACGAGTCTTTTGTACTAGAACCGGTGTCCTGACATTTTATCCTACCTGTCAGATAATGCTACCAACACTGTATTTGAATGGTTCAGCGGTTGGGGTTAGGGATTAGGGCGATATTACAGCTTCATGTCACACTAATCCAAATTAAAATTTCGACTGGTTGCAAAATCTGTTGGGTAGCATATTGCGTCATAAAAACGTGCTACTTACTTTTTGAATGGGAGGTAGGACAATCTGCCAAGGTAGGACAAATCGACAGAACACCAGCTTTACTGACAAAATGCGCATGGAAAAATCATCTCAATTAAATCGCCCAGCCCTATTTAAAATACCTGTGCTTTGAATGAAAAGCAATCCATTACAGCTATGAAGCTTATGAAGAGTGAATACCACGAAACAACCAAGCAGTAGAGAAAGCCAATTATAAAGTAACACAAGTGTATAAAACAGATCATACACTCAAAAGTCAACCAAGTCATATACAGCAGACGTGACACTTTCATTCAATGCTCACAGTCATTAAGAAATCTCTCTACAGTGTCATTTCTTTAAAACCTCTTTATTAAAAGGTTACTCTAAATACGGACATGTCAAGAGACCTACCATTGGAAAAAGTGATAATTATATTAAATCAAAAAGAGCAGTGACAACATTTAGAGAGGAAAAAGGAAAGAGGCTACAGGTTAAAGACACATTTAGATGTTAGTGAAGCTCCCAGTTATGCTAACAGAAAGACAAACGCCTTCGATTTGTCACAGTAGGAAAGTATAGGCTGAACTAAGAGCATTACATGGAGAGAGAAAACAAAATAACAACACAAACAAGAACATTTAATGTCGTCTAACTACAAATACTTTTAACAAAACTCGACAGATGGGAATAAGTCAAAGACATATCGTATAAAGAGAGGATCAACAGAAGCTGTACCTACCATGCCTTAATAAATTAAGGCTTTTATATGTACTCCGCTAATTTATGACAAATATGAAATTCACATTAAAAAATAAAAAAATAGTTGACTTAATGCGGTCAGAACACATTAACAGCTAGCCTTTCTGTCTACAATTTAACATTCTACAAAACACAAACAATTCATCTATATATCCTCATGCAACGATAATAATTTATTACTTAAAACTGCAAGGCCAGGTCTACACTACCTGACAAACGTCTCATCACCGATCCCGGTTGTAAGAGCAACAAATAATAACTTGACTTCTAGTTGATGATTTGGAGGAGTGAAGGCAGATTTTTCTATTGAATCATCTGTTGAACTGCATCCCGATCATCACAAATACTGCAGAAGACCTATTGGAACCCACATGGACCCAAGATTCTAATAGAATTCAGTCAAGTTTGGTGAAGGAAAAATCATGGTTGGGGGTCACATTCAGTATGGGGGCGTGCGAGAGATCTGCAGAGTGGATGGCAACATCAGCAGCCTGAGCTATCAAGACATTACAAACCACAGGAGAGGGCAAATTCTTCAGCAGGATAGCGCTCCTCATACTCTAGACTCTACATCAAAGTTCCTGAAAGCAAAGAAGGTCGAGGTGCTCCAGGATTGGCCAGCCCAGTCACTAGCAATGAACATCATTGAGCATGTCTGGGGAAGGTGGAGGAGGTGGCATTGGAAATGAATCCAAAGAATCTTGATGAACTCTGGGAGTCCTGCAAGAACGCTTTCTTTGCCATTCCAGATGGCTTTATTAATAAGTTATTGAGTCATTGCAGAGATGTTTGGATACAGTCGTCCAAGCTTATGGGAGTCATCCACAATATTAATTCTTTTTTTACTGCACCATGACTTTATATTCTATACTGTACATTATTTCTGTTAAGTCACAAGACTTTTTGTCTTAGCAAAGTCAGAACTTACTGTCCTAATTAAATAATTAAAAAAAAAAATAATCAAGGCATGATCATACTTTATTTTGGTAAAATAAGCATAATCTAGAGGCATTTGGCTTTCATATAAGCCACTTCTGATACCACATGATCAACTAGAAGTCAAGTTATTATTTGTTATTCCTAAAACTTGGATAGGCGACAAGACTTTTGTCAGGTAGGGTATATAATCTATAGCAGTGGTTCTCAACCATATTCCAACCAGGGCCAACAGCTCTGCACATTTAACAGGTCTCCTTAATCAAATCATCAGCTCAATAGTAGAGATTGAAAGACCTGAAATAGGTGTGACAAACAAGAGACAGCCAAAACATGCAGTGTTGATGATCCTCCAGGAATGTGGTTGAGAATCACTGATCTATAGCATCAAATATACTTTATAAACAAACTATTGTAACAGTATATATTCACGGCTTTAAAACGCTCCAGTGTCCCTGTATCTGTAGTTACACTCAGCAAACAGCGGTGAGTTTGGTAAACTGATGACCTTCACGACCAATCACATTTTTCATCAGTCATTTCTGTTGAGCATGTGAACATAATAGCAAATCAGCGCTGTTTAAGAACGTGCTCAACAGTGCTCAAATGTTAGCGGGAAATTGACGTTTTAAAAAAAATGTTTGTACCGACTGGTAACAAATTCCAGTATCGTGACAACACTATGCAACACAGCGCGTTATAAAAGGTATCATTTCCATGTTCCACCATCTGGGACGGTGACACAAATTTCAGACACATTTTTGCAAATCTGTTTCAGATGACGAATCAACTAGATGGCGCAGTCTACATGTTTGCAAACTTGATATATGTTACTCAGAATGTTTTTTTTTTACGTTTCAGATGATGAATCCACTAGAGGGCACGGTCTACATTTTTGTCAATCTGAAATATAATAATTACGGTACTTTTTGTTGTATGTTTTAGATTACAAATCCACTAGAGGGCACTGTCTACATTTTTGTCAATCTGAAATATAATAATTACGGTACTTTTTGTTGTATGTTTTAGATTACAAATCCACTAGAGCGCACTGTCAACATTTTTGCAAATATGAAATGCGTTACTCAGGGAATGTTTTTTGTATGTTTCAGATGACAAATGCACTAGAAGGGACTGTGTACATGCTTTTGCAAATCTGAAATAGATTGAGGACCATTTTGTTGTATGTTTCAGATGACAAATCCACTAGAGGGCGCCGCCAACATTTTTGCAAATCTGAAATACTTAGGGAATGTTTTTGTATGTTTCAGATGACAAATCCACTAGAGGGCGCTGTCTACATGTTTGCAAAACTGAAATGCGGTACTCAGAGAATGTTTTTCGTACGATTCAGATGACAAATCCACTAGAGGGCGCTGTCTACATGTTTGCAAAACTGAAATGCGGTACTCAGGGAATGTTTTTCGTACGATTCAGATGACAAATCCACTAGAGGGCACTGTCTACATGTTTGCAAAACTGAAATGTGGTACTCAGGGAATGTTTTTTGTACGTTTCAGATGACAAATCCACTAGAGGGCGCGATCTACATTTTTGCAAATCTGAAATTTGTTTCTTCAGGGAATGTTTTTTGTATGTTTCAGATGACGACTCCACTAGAGGGCGCTGACTACTTTTTTGCAAACCTGAAATAAAGGATCATTTTGTTGTATGTTTCAGTTGATGAATCTACTAGAGGGCGCTGTCTACATTTTTGCTAATTTGAAATACGTTACTCAGGGAATGTTTTTTGTACATTTTAGATATTGAATCCACTAAATGGCACTGTTTACATTATTGTCAATCAGAAATATATTATTTACGGTCCTTTTTGTTGCACGTTTCACATGACAAATCCACTAGAGGGCACCATCTACATTTTTGTAAATCTAAAATACGTTACTCTGGGAATTTTTTTTGTACATTTCAGATGAAAAATCCACTAGAGGGCGCTTTCTACACTTTTGCAATTCGAAAATATGTTACTAAGGGAACGTTTTTTGAACGTTTCAGATGAATAATCCACTAGAAGGTGCAGTTTAAATATTGGTAAATCTGAAACATATTACAGTAAAACCAGCAGTGGAGGTGTTACTCACCTGTGAATAAGAAACAAAGTGACCTCGCTGATTAATTCCGTTTACCTGCCACACAGTGGTTCTGCTAATCAGTCCTGTGCACTCACTCTCTATCATTACTAGACACAGCCCTTATTGCTGATTGGCCCAAAGTGTTTTGAGACTTAATTTGAGAATAGTTTATTTTAATATTCCCTAAAGGGACAGTTTACACAAAAAAATACAAATTGTGTAATTTACTCTCCCTTATGAGTTTCTTTCTTCTGTTGAACACAAAATTAGACTTTAAAAAATGGTGGAAATCTGTAACCATTGACTCCTATAGTATTTGTATAGTATTTCCTACTATGCAAGTCAAAAGTTGCAAGTGTTCAGCTTTTTCAAAATATTTCTTTGTGTTCAACAGAAGAAAGAAACTTATAAAGGTTTAAAACCACTTGACGGAGAGTAAATGTGTTTATGTTCGTTTTTGTGTGAACTATCCCTTTAATGCACTTTTCAAATAAACAGTGCTACAGTCATCATTGTAGAGACTCATATAATTCGTATATAAACCTATAGACTGGAAAAGCATGGCTATATAGAATCAAATTAAAACTTCTTATTGAATATTATAAAAGTCCCTTTATGGGAATATAGTATAGTCTTTGATATTAAGCAGCATACCGTGTTCTACCTATTTTTTCCTATACAGAAAACTACATAGTATGCTATAACTATTACAAAACTGCCAGATCATAACTGGATGCCTTTCACACTGCAATAAGTATATTTTAATAATCATCCCAATTATGTAACACAAAAGTACATAAAATAAACCTTTCTGGAATTCTTCAGACTGGAATTGAAAGGTCAGTTTGAGTGCACTGCATTATGGGTAAAGTATGCACTTTAATGTACTTCTTAGACAAGGGTAGCAGGTCAGCCAGGTACTCTATGCATATAGAAAAATCTACATACTATATATACTTCTAGTAGTATGACAGTTTACAATTTTCCTTCACTTCCTGAGTTAATACAACTAAAACTGAGGTAAAATGAGCTACTGTGTATTGCCAAATTTGCTTTAAACTATTTGATAAAAATCACTCACACACAAAAAAGTTTGATAAGAACAAAGCATTGCAACCAAGAACACTAAAACGTCATAAAAATGTACCTATTGCACAAACAAGCATAGATAATTTATGCAAATGCAAACGTATGTGGGCAAGCTATTAAAATAGTATTACAACACCGCCAAATGACTTTGTTGTATATGCGCTTTGTATAAATTGAAATTTGCAAAAAGCGACAATCTATTATAGTGTCTTTTATGTTAAGGTAAACCTTTTGTTGATCCAGCATGCATTTTGACAAGAAAAATGAGACAGAGTAAATCGATGGAAACACTGATATCAAGCATATGTTAAGGTGCCCATAGAGCCAGGGTAGAAAAACCACTGACAGTTTGACAAAATTAAACCAAATAAAAGTTTGATAACCATTTCATGAGCAATGCATCACTGGCATGACAAATAAAGCTATGTTAAAAAGTGCACTCAGTAAGGTTACAATTCACTGGCCGTTCTTTATCCATTGAAGGGATAAAGGGTTCACTTAAAATAAAAATTCTCCCCATCATATCCTCCCAAACCTGTATATATATATATATATATATATATATATATATATATATATATATATATATATATATATATATATATATATATATATACACACACACACACACACACAGTTGAAGTAAGAATTATTAGCCCCCCTGTTTATTTTTTCCCCAATTTCTGTTTAACGAAGAGAAGATTTTTTCAACACATTTCTAAACATAATAGTTTTAATAACTCATTTCTAATAACTGAATTATTTTATCTTTGCCATGATGACAGTAAATAATATTTGACTATATATTTTTCAAGACACTTCTATACAGCTTAAAGTGACATTTAAAGGTTTATCTAGGTTAATTAGGTTACCTAGGCAGGTTAGGGTAATTAGGCAAGTTATTGTATAACGATGGTTTGTTCTGTAGACTATCTAAAAAATATAGCTTAAAAGGGCTAATAATATTGACCTTAAAATGTTATTTAAAAAATTAAAAACTGCTTTTATCCTAGCCGAAAGAAAACAAATAAGACTTTCTCCAGAAGAAAAAATATTATCAGACGTACTGTGGAAATTTCCTTGCTCTGTTAAACATCATTTGGGAAATATTTAAAAAAGAAAAAAAAAAAATCAAAAGGGGGCTAATAATTCTGACTTCAACTGTGTGTGTGTATGTGTTTATATATATATATTTTATTTTTTATTTATTTATTTATTTTTTTTATCCATATAGTGGGAGTCAATTGTAACCAAAACTATCATCAACATTTTTGAACATCAAATTATTTTCTTTTAAGAGGGTGAAGTTGTAGTTTTTGCTCTTTAAATATCCACTCATGACTACTTACATAGATGTATGAAATTTGACATTACTTGAAAGTCTTTGTAAGATCGCTTGATGAGGATTTTACTGGGGTCTGATTTTGACTGATTTGTATCTCCAGATAAAGTACTATCCACAAATTAACGCAAAGATTTCTAAAATATTATACATTTACAAATATTTATATTGATGCAAAAAATGCTAGAGGTTTTTAATAATAATAATAATAATAATAATAATAATAATAATAATAATTATTATTATTATTATTATTATTATTATAATAAATAAAAGTAATTATTAAATAATTAATATAATAGAAAATGTAATACAATGTAATAATAATGATAATAATAATTAAATTTAATATTAAATAACAGAAATTTAACACAATGTAAAATAATAATTTATTATTAAATAAACAAATAAGTACAATGTAATAATAATTACAAAACTACAATAATAATAAATGAATAATACAATGTAATAGTAATAATATTAATAATAATAATAATAATAATAATAATAATAATAATAATAAATAAAAATGTATTAAATAATGCAAATAATACAAATTTAACACAATAAATAATAATAATAATTATTATTATTACATAAACAATTAACTACAATGTGATAATTACAAGAACTAAAATAATAAGAAGTAAATAATACAATGTAATAATAATAATAATAATAACAACAACAATAAGTGATTATTAAATAATCAAAATAATAGAAAATGTAATACAATGTGATAATACATTTAATACAATGTAATAATAACAATGATAATAATTAAATTTAAATTTATAAAATTATTAATGAAAATAATACAAATTTAACAACGTATAATAATATTTTTTATTATTAAATAAACAGTTGAATACAAATAACAATTACAAGAACTACAATAATAATAATAATAATAATAATAATAATAATAATATAATAATAATAATAATACAATATAATAATAATAATAATAATAATATTACATTGTATAAAAATATTACATTTACAGCATAACCTGTTTTATTAAGAAATTAAATTAACTGATTATAATAATAATTAAATAAACTATTTAATACAACGTAATAACAAGAACAACAATTAAATAATAAAAAAACAATATAATTTAATAATATTACATTGTATAAAAATATTAAATAATAAAAAAAAATAATTTATTATTAAATTTAAATAAATCAAGGATAGCCGATTTACGAATTAAATAAACTGATTATATTTGTAGGTGCCTAACAGTCAAAGTTAATAGTTCCTAAATGTAAAAGTGTTTTATTTATGTGCCTTAAACACAGTTGTTATTATTGCTGTTGTTTTTTTATCCTTAGTAACTTTGTTCAAGTGTAAGACAAGTTGAACATGTGACCTAAAAATGTAGGAATAAAACAGCCTGGCTGATTTTGATGCAAGCTGCTATTCAAAACTTTGTTTCTCAGGAAAGTCAGGGAAAACATTACTCAGTGCACTCTTATGATTTCTCCAACTGTTTAATATATATTTATAAATTTCTATGTATTATTAACACTTTATAGTGTTTAGCAGCCAAACAAAACTGCTTACATGCCCTTCAGTGTAACTAACAGGCAGGCAGGCAGATAAACAGAGGTATTTTAAGCTATAAGAAGTACTGTTCAAAGGGTATTTAATTTTCACAAGCGCATAACAGCAAAATAAAATAAAATTAAATCCCTAAACTAAAAATCGCAGTACCACACAAGAATGTTATTGCTCCAAAGGTCTGTGCAGAAAGCAGGAACTGTCACTGGGTTTCCTGGCACTGAGAAAAAAACAAGTGCCACTCTTAAAAACGAAAACAAGTTCCATTGACAAGTGCAGTCCCAATCTATGACCACCAGGGGGGGGGGTGTTTTGTGTCTGAGTATTTGTGTGTGTGAGTGTGTGAGCTTTTTTTGACAGTGTACCGATGACCAAGTCAGAAGAAAGAGGGCTTCTCTGCTGAAAGTGCTGGAAAAGAGGGTTGTCGAAAAGGGGAGAAGAGAGGTGTTGGGTTATTTAAAAAAAAAAAAAAAAAGAAGATCAGGGGCTTTTTTCTTCTACCTTGTACCCAGGGACAGATTTGTGTTGGATGGAGCGAGGAGTGCCGTCTTTGCCCTGGGTGCCCGGTCGGTCTTTGCTTTTGACTTTGGAGTGAATGCCGCTGTCCTGGCTGTCTCCATCTGAGGTGTTTCCTGATGAACTGTCCTGCACATCAAGATGAGATTGAAATTTATTCAGATTAATTAATTCATTCATTCAGATTTAAGTTTATTTAATGCAGTTCAGTAAAAAAAATGGATTCCTTTCTTGCTCAGAAAAACTAAATTATACAGGACCATTATACTATAGGTGTGCTTTCACATCTGCCTCATTTAGTTTGGTTAAAATGGACCAGAGTTAATTGCCTTTTTGGTGCGGTTCGTTTGGGCAGGTGTGAATCAGGTGTAGAGGTCAGCCGCAGGACCCGACCAGATTTCTTGCCACGTGAGAATATATTTCCAAATAAAACTCTAGTGTAATTTCAACAGGAGCAAGTGAGATTTCCTCATGTTTATTGAGCACCGGTACAGCCGGTGCTCACGACTGTTACACATGCTGAACGCATGACCAGTGCTTTATGCACATGATTTTTTTTTTCCGCACAGTCTGTGCGCGCATCATCTGCATAACCTTCCTCAGATGGGGCTTTATCAACATGGTAGAGCAAAGTGAAGATGCGCTGTCCTTCAGCTTGCACTAGAAAACGGTCAGTTTACTGTTAGGAAACCCACATCAGGCAAGTCTGATGTATGGGAGTTTTTTTCGTGCGTCATAGACACAAGTGGAAAAAAAAATTACCCTTTGAGTTTAAGTTTAACAACTTTAGGGTTTCTGCAGACTTCATCAAGTCAAATTTAACACTTTTTAAGACCCTTTTAAGACTATTAAGAATGAAATTTTAGACGTATACTAGGTTGAACAACGAACAATTAAACAATTAACTTTTCATGCGTAAATAGACGCGTGAACATTTCATTCGCGCTTCAAATCCGCTTCATTCAAAATAGACGTGGATTCACGTCATGGGTTGGGCGTCTGTCTGCCCGGTGACTCCCGTTGCTAAATGGCTATTTGGATTATTGAGAGAATAGCTGTGTTGATGTGCTTTAGGAAGACTGAAAAACAGCGTAGATTTGTTTGGAGCCATGTCTGAGTCCACTAAATCCATTCTGAGGTGCAGCCAGCCAGTGAGTTCATAAACTCCTCCAGAAACTATACCTGGATGATGGAAGCTTTCAGCGGTGCTTCCAACTGAGCCGAGCCCAGTTTGATGAACTGTTGCAAAGACTATAGAATACACAAGACGTGTCACTCGTATACTTTTGAATAGGAAAAAAGTGTAACTGTCAATATAGCGAATGAAGCCCCGCCTTCGAGTACAGGAGCCAATCAGCGATCGCTATACGGCAAATAAAGCTGCCTTCTAGTACAAGAACCAATCAGCGATAGCTATAGAATGACAATTCTCTGGGAGGGGCTCAGGCCAGATGTGAGTTTCTACAGATTTTGTGTGATTTGAACATTTAGAAATGAAACTAAGTGGACAATTGTTGTTGAATTTTATTGGTTAATTGTAACATAAAATGTAATTGTAAGCTTGGCAAGTAGTTTTGGAGAACTTGATGTTTCCCCATTCAGACAGAATGCCCAAGCATACTGCCCGAGAGGGGTTTCAAAGATGGCCGCAGAGTGAAAAGACTTGCCTTAAAGGGACTTTGACTGTTGATTGGTTAACGTGGCGCGAATGTCCGCTGAAGTTCAGTTTTTCGAACTGCACTAGAAAACGGTCAGTTTACTGTTAGGAAACCCACATCAGGCAAGTCTGAGGTATGGGAGTCTTTTTCGTGCGTCAAAGACACAAATGGAAAAAAAATTACCCTTTGTGTGATGTCTGCAGGGTTTCTGCAGACTTCATCAAGTCAAATTTAACACTTTTTAAGACCCCTTAAGACTATTAAGAATGAAATTTTAGACGTATACAAGGTTAATAAACGAACAATTAAACAATTAACTTTTCATGCGTAAATAGATGCGTGAACATTTGGATTTTACTCGCCTCATTCGCGCTTCAAATCCGCTTCGTTTAAAATAGACGTGGATTCACGTCATGGGTTGGGCGTCTGTCTGCCCGGTGACTCCCGTTGCTAAATGGCTATTTGGATTATTGAGAGAATAGCTGTGTTGATGTGCTTTAGGAAGACTGAAAAACAGCGTAGATTTGTTTGGAGCCGTGTCTGAGTCCACTAAATCCATTCTGAGGTGCAGCCAGCCAATGAGTTCATAAACTCCTCCAGAAACTATACCTGGATGATGGAAGCTTTCAGCGGTGCTTCCAACTGAGCCGAGCCCAGTTTGATGAACTGCTGCAAAGACTATAGAATACACAAGACGTGTCACTCGTATACTTTTGAATAGGAAAAAAGTGTAACTGTCAATATAGCGAATGAAGCCCCGCCTTCTAGTACAGGAGCCAATCAGCGATCGCTATATGGCAAATAAAGCTGCCTTCTAGTACAAGAACCAATCAGCGATCGCTATAGAATGACAATTCTCTGGGAGGGGCTCAGGCCAGACGTGAGTTTCTACAGATTTTGTGTGATTTGAACATTTAGAAATTAAACTAAGTGGACAATTGTTGTTGAATTTTATTGGTTATTTGTAATATGAAATGTAATTTTAAGGTTGGCAAGCAGTTTTGCAGAATTTGATGTTTCCCCATTCAGACAGAATGCCCGAGCATACTGCCCGAGAGGTGTTTCAAAGATGCCTGCCGAGTGAAAAGACTTGCCTTAAAGGGACTTTGACTGTTGATTGGTTAATGCAGCGTGAATGTCTGCTGAAGTTCAGATTTTCAAACTCGAGTGATACGTGCGTTAAATGCATTTATTGCGAAAAAGGCTCAACTCGCGCCACTTAATTTGCACGAATCACGTCATTCGCGCCGCCTCATTCACGTGTATCGTGCCGCAGGATGTCTATTCGCGTCTTTGCATTGACTTAACATGTAAAATCACTCGCGCTTGACGCTTCTTCCGCATCTGGTGTGAACACAGCATAACACAATAATGAAACGCAAGGAGTTCAGCCTCGTGATATTGTTCCCTTCAAGTGCGCATGCGCAGTAGCGAAATTTTTTTTAGTGTAATTCCAATGTTTAGAACTAAATTCAGGAGACGGTTGTGGTTTCATTTAATTGATGATTCCGAAAATAAAATTTAATGGTAAGCTTGGCAAACAGTTTAGGAGAATTTGATGTTTTCTCATTCAAACAGAATGCCTGAGAGGTGTTTTGAAGATGACTTGTTGACATTATAGTCATGTGGCAAATGACAGAAGTGATCAGTTCGGCTTGACAGTCACTTTGGGTTCAAAACTTGCACCAGCTTGTGGGTGTTGTGATGTTTCAGACAGGTGTCGAGAGTAGCGGAAGCAGCAATACAACTTGTTTAAAACAGTTTGTTACATAACAATATTAGGTTACATTAGCTATGTTATTCATTTTATAGGATATACTATTATTATTTTATATACATTTAAATATATATGCTGTTCATATTGTCACAATCTCAACAATTAATAAATACAACTGAATAAAAACTGTGTGAGTCTAAAGTCATGCGCTATGGGTGAATTGGATAAGCTGATAAGGGACTAAGCCGAAAAGAAAATGAATGAATGAATTAATTTGCCATTTCTCAGTATAGTAGCTAGAAGTCACTGGAGAGCAATGCTGAACAAAGCTTCAGGTATTGAATATTTTGGTGAAGTAATGGACTGTGAAGCTTCAGTGGCTCAGGAAGACCCTCTGCGCATTCACAACAACTTACGGAGGAACCTTTATTTTTCTTGCTGTCTTCTTTTCCATCGTCACCATCATCAGAGTCTCCATCACTGTCCAGGGCAGGCAGTTCTGGGTCCAGTGGAGGCTCAAAGAGGGCTGTGTTCAAGGGCAAGTAGCGGAGCTCATTCGGAGAGTACCTGCAAACATCATTGAAGAAAAAACAACAAAAAAAAATACACATCAGAAAGCTGGACAAGAACATTCTAGAATCAGCAGTCATCCAACCCAGTATTTTGTAGCAATGATTTTTATTATACAATTCACCTTTTGTAGTACTCCTGGAACTGGCCGGGAATGAGGGCAACAGGGTACGGACCGGTCTTAGTTCTTTCTGGAGGGAGGATTTTATATTTTCCTTGAGGTACCTGAATAATCTAAAGAGAGGAAGAATAAAAATGTAATGAGACATAAAGAAGAGCATGTGTCAAAAACTAAACATCGCCTTGAAGTGGTCACTTTTGGCCCGTTTTCAATGAGTGGTATGGTACGGTATGCTTTTATGGCTGTTTCCACTGTTGAAAGGTACCAAAAAGCGAACCGTACTGTACTCTTTTATGGTAGCTTATTGAAAGGGTACCTAGCACGACAAAAGGGTACCATAAGGCGGAGCTAGACGCGCAGCTGAAAGATATTTGTTTACAAACAAACATCACTAGTGCGTGCACAAGCCAGGAGAATGAAAACAAAGGAACCACCATTTTAAAAAATACACAGCCGAGACATTACATCGAAATACTATATACATATAATAACATGCCATAGTCGACCTGAGCTCAAACAAATCTTGTCGTTATCTTGATGAACAGCCACAAAGCCAAGAAGCCTGTTTTTGTTTTACGAGGTCGTCTAAAAGCACGAGCGGTTTCACTTTCTCCACAGAGCTCACGATCGCTCGCGTGCGTGTCCCAAGAGTTAAACAAGTTTTCAAGGTATATTTTATGCCTTCTTTTATTATTGTTATTATTATTATTATTATTATCATCTTCTGCATGAACACTGTTTGTCTGGTCACTTCCGCAAGCATATTCTAAAAGCAGATATTTGATATGCACTGTATTATACAGAATCAGATTATCAAAGCATGAGCCCATCTTACATGTGTCTGAAGGTCAAAATAAGCCCTTCTCTCCTCCATCCGCTCTCGGTTGAAATTACTGTTGAATTCAGCAGCTTTTTTAGCAGCTTTCTTAATGTATTCTGGCACTTTGCTGGCTTCAACTTTCTGAGGATTCTGCTGCTGCATTTGCTGAAAAGAAATTAATCACACAGTTAGCATGCTTTTACCAAACTATAAACCATTACTCTATAAGCAAAAAATAAAAATAAATACATTAAATGAAATAAAATAACCAAATGCTTAAGAAAGCTGGACTCATGATTAAACTCACTGTACTCACTTTAAATGACACTTAATATAAATAAGTTCAAATTTCTACATAAACATATTTTACATTTAAATTTATTGCGGTGATGTAAAGTCACTTTTGATACATTTACCGGATTTTTGCGGAATAAAATGCAGCTACATTCAGAATTATATTATATAGAATAATACAACAACAAATCAAAAAAAGTTGTCAAAGTATGAAAAAAGCAAATACAAAAAGAAAGTAGGTGATTTGCAAATTTATGTTGACTTGTATTTCATTGCAGACAATATGAACACAAAATATTTCATGTTTTGGCTGGTCAACTTATTTCATTTTCTAAATCTACATCCTTTCCTGACATTCAGACCAGCAACACATTCCAAGAAAGTTGAGACTGGAGTAGTTTAGGGCTAGTAATCAGGTAAATTGGTTGAATAATGATGTGATTTGAAACAAGTGATGTCAACAGGTGATTGTAATTACGATTTGGTAGAAAAGCCGCATCCAAGAAAGGTCTAGTCCTTTAGGAGCAAAGATGGGCCGAGAATCGCTAATTTGCAAACAAATACATGAGAAAGTTATCCAAATGTTTGAAAAACAATGTTCCTGAAAGAAAGATAGGAAGACGTTTGGATATTTCCCATTTACCATGCATAATATAATTAAAAGATTCAGGGAATCTGGAGGAATTTCAGTGCGTAAAGGAAGAGTGCGCAAGCCTAAGCTGAACAACCGTGATCTCCGATCCCTCAGGCGGCACTGCATCAAGAATCCTCATTCATCTACAAGTGATATCACCACATGGGCTCAGGACTACTTTGTCAAACCTTTATCAAGTACCACAATATGTAGTTACATCCACAAATGCCAGTTAAAACTGTACTGTGCCAAAAGGAAGCCCTATGTTAACAGTGTCCAGAAGCACCGTCGGCAGATCTGGAGGCATCTGGGATAGACCATCACACAGAGGAAATGAGTACTGTGATGAATCAGTTTTTTATGTATTTTGGGGAAAAATGGACACTATGTGCTCCGAATCAAAGAAGAAAAGGATAATCCTGTTTCCAGCAACAAGTCCCAAAGCCAGAGTCTATCATGTATGGGGTTGTGTCGGTGCCTTTGGCAAAGGTAACTTGCACTTCTGTGATGGCATCATTAATGATAAAGTATATACAGATTTTGGAGCATGATATGCTGTCCTCTTTTCCATGCATATTTCAACAATACAATGCAAAACCACATTCCGCACACATTACGAAGTCCTGGCTGCGGAGGAAGAGGATACAGGTACTTGACTGGCCTGCCTGCAGTCCCGACCTGTCTCCAATAGAGAATGCATAGCGCATTTTTAAGTGCAAAATGCGACAACAGAGACCCCGTACTGTTGCCCACCTTAAGACTTGTTTGCAGGAAAAATGGGACAAAATTACACCTGAAACACTTCATCACTTGTTGTCTTCAGTCACTAAATGTCTTTCAAGTGTTGTGAAAAGGAATGGCAGCATTACAAAGTGGTAAATGCCTTACTGTTAAATCTTTTTTTGAAAAGTCTTGCAAGAACCACAATTGGAATACGTGTTTATTTTTGAAAAAGTCATGAGGAACACATTCAATAATGTTTGTTGCATTGTCTGCAATAAAATACAAGTCGAGTAAATTTAGAAAAACACTACTTTCTTTTTTTATTTGCATTTTCCATACTGTCCCATCTTTTTCTGGTTTGGGGTTGCACATAATTCACGGTTAAACATGTAAAATATGTATACTCACTACACTAAGAGTGCTGACGTTGTACTCTTTCGTTATCCTCTGCCGCTCTCGCTCCTGGAGAATGACTGAATATTCAGCATGTTTGGCTGGATACTCTTTAATCATTAAATCAATAACTTCATCACTGCGCAAAGCTGTGAGACCTGTAGAAAAATTAAACCTTTTAAACACAATTCTTTCATGTTGTCCTACTAAGTTATTGTAACAAATTTAAGAGGATTGAACATAAAACAATTAAGTTTCCCCCCCAAAAATCTCCAGAATTGTGTGGGCTCAACTCATTTTAAATATTTAGTCTGAACAAGAAGCAAAACTCTTTTTTTGAGTGTAGATCCATTGACTGAATTATGAACATCTTACCCAATGTACACTGTGTTTCGGTAATGACATTCTGCTCTCTCAGATAAAGTTTTTCTTTGTGAGACAGGTCTCTTCTTTCCATTTCTAGTGCATGAAGTGGAATAGAAAGAAAAAAGACGTCTTTACACCACACAACAAAACTTCACCTTGTAGTTTAATCTGGAAATAAAACTACTTCGACCAAGCACATGAAAACTGCTCTGTGCAATTTCGCTCATACCTGGATATTTGCGCTTGAAAGACGTGACTCCCAAGTACTCGCTCACTTGTTCTTGTAACATATAATACTCTCCCGTGTCATCCGGAGGCCATTTGTATTCTGTCAGGTTTTCAGCAGGGAAGTATGTTGGTCTGTAATGAAACAGCAAGGGTCAGTACACACACATACAATCATATAATCATATACACACATTTCGATTCCAGAATTGCAGGTATATTTTACGCATTTTTCATTTATTTTTCCTAAATTGTAATGAAAAAAACTAATTAATCATTTATAATAAACTGAATATATCATTAATGTAAAATAATGTATACTGCTTAAGTATTAAGGGAGCATTTCAATCTGATATTAATTGTTTAACTTTTTATTTTAAACCATAACCGAGCTGACAATAACAGAGTTGAGATTTTCCACCATTTTGTGCTTCAGCTCAAGATGCTAACCTCAAACCAGACACGACATGCCATGTCTAAAACAATTTTCATCATATTACTGTTTTTTTTTTTTTAAAGAGTAAATGAGAGCTTTGATAAAATATAACAGAGACAGAGTTGACAAATACTTAAGTCCAATTTTAACCCTTTTTTATTTATACCCCTTCCCCTTGGCCCTAAAAACAGAGCGTGAATGGGAAGGGTTTCAAATGGTACCCCTAAGAAATGGGTCACCACTACAGCACCTGCACACATCATCAAATGCCATTACAAGCTCCTACTTCATAGGAGATCGACGATGGCGACTGCTGTAGTTATTCCAGTACCAGTCGTTATTTTAAGGGATTTATCTTCAGGAATTCACTGAAGGCAACAACATCATGCTATCATAACGATATAATGCAGCAATAAGATCGTAACTTTACTGTGCATTTACACCGTGGCCATATTCATCTATGCAAACACAAGAAAACTAAATTAATACCAGACACTGTAAAAAGCTCATTCCTAGCCATTAGACTTGTTCAGCAGGGCATTCAAGTGTCAGATGTGAAAGTATGTTGTTGGACTGCTATACTGGAGTTACTATTATGGATTACAGATTTTTATTATGGATTACAGTTATTATTATGGATTTCAGATTTTCGGTTTTTAGGTTTGTTTTTCTAAAAGCATGACAGTAAAACACGAACGCCGTTATGAATGTATTAAAACATAAGCTTGTTTGTTGTGAAAAAAATTTAATAATGCCAAAAAAATACTAATTTACTAAAATAAATTTAACTAAAATACTAATCTCCTTACTTACGTGTGCAGCCATGCTACCATTGTAGATGATAATTTTGGGAAATTTTTGTACCCCTTGGTTTCGAGTGTGGTCCTGAAAAATCTATTTCAAGGGCTCTCTAGCCCTTCCCCTTAGCCCTACACCTTCAAGCTAAAGAGAATTAAGGGGAAGGGCTAAGGGGTTTAATTGGGATTGGGCGTTACTTTACTATTGGTGAATCCTAAATTTTGCCCAAATGAATGAGTGAAGAATGATAAAATGCCTCAATGACACTTTAAGTTTCCCGCTAGAGGAAGTGACAGTACTTGTAGCATGTTGCATGCTTTTTCTATCAGTAGTTTAAGCTTCCTGTGAAATTAAAATAAATATTTTTAGATGTTAGTTTCAGTCTGTTAGTCCTAAGGATATCTATAAAGGAGTGCACTCCAAAACAAAATTTGCATTTAGAAGATATAAAACTAATAGAAACATCCAAGGCTTGCAGCTTGTCACTTCCACCTAAATGGATCAACGATTTTATTATGTAACCTTGTACCTTCAGTTTCCTCATCAAATCTACAGAACAATCAGATACTCTCTAGTATCTAACATGCCCCGCCCCCTTCTCATTTGATGCACTTGAGCTCAACCACTCTGGCAGAGCTGTAATAAAACAAAACACTATTGGCTGATTTTTTTTTTTTAGGGGAGGAGCTACTCTATCAGGGTTTCATCAAGTCAAATTTGAGACTTTCAAGACCTTTTGAAGACCATTATGAAAGAAATTTCAGACTTACACAAGGCTAAATGCTGAAGATTTTTTCTAATAGCTCAATTTAAACATTTAAAAAAATATTAAAAACAAATGTTATTGTAAGGAAGATAATTAAACCATATTGGTATCTAGAGTCAATAAATAATTTTTTGTTAAAAATTACATTGAGATGGAATGCTAGTGATTGGATGGGTGTAGACCCTATTGGGTAACTTTACATGGACATAGGAAAACTAAGATCTGTTTAAAATGATTTAGGACCTACAGCACAATATTTCTGTGAATTTAGGATTCAAGACCTAAACTTTGGTTTTTGAAATTGAAGACATTTTAAACCCTGCAGATTCCTTGATTATGCCCCGACCTCTCTGTGTTTCGGATGAGATTACGTCAAACATTGAATAACAATCCTTATTTCAAAGCACTTAACGGGACCTTTAAGTTAATATTTTTAAGACAAAATGTCTCTAAACAGAAACCCAAATGAGCCATTCCAGCCTTACGGGGGTGACATTTGCAGTAAAAACTCGAAACTTAAATTCATAGAGAGTGAATATGTTAACAGTATATCAAAACTTCTGTTTATACTTTTCAAAACAACTACCCACAGAGTTAAGGGATCAAAATATCAACCTGTAAGCGTGTTTTATACTTTAAAATGTGAGAAATAAACATGCGCTATAGATGCAATATTGAAAACAATAAACAAAAACTACTGTCTGAAAGTGTTTGTACAGTACTGAAAGGTCTTTGCTAATTTGGTGAAAACTTTCGGGGCAAGGTTGACATTTGCATGGAACTGCTCAAACCCTAAATATATCATATTATAATAAATAAGTTCACTTTGGAGAGAAAGTATATTTACAAAAATTCTTTTCAAGGGAATTTACAGACCCGTGTCAGAATAAAAACACCTGTAACTGTGTGTGTGTGTGTGTGTGCGTGTGTTTGTGTGTGTGTGTGTGTGTTGTGCTGACCCGAGCTCATGACTGGAAGTGTCACAGCTCCTGGAACTGTCTCCTGAGCCCATCCTGCGCCTCTTGGGGGCTTGACTCCCATCACTGGAGTTCTCCTCAATGTCATCCTGTTTGAAGAGAAAGTCTGTCACAAATATTTCTGTATTCACAGGTTAACGTTAAATAAATTGAGGTAAAGTTTTATATTCGCACATCCGTTCAGTGACTAATTTTGACATGCTCCCTATATTGTTTACCATTTGAATACTAGGTCTGAAATCACATGCAAGCATGACTTCAAAACAACATTAGCATTCGGATGGTAGGGTCAGAATTTGGCATCAGCAACATGAAATCATGCATCCATCCTGCCTTGTATCAACGGTTCAGCCTGCTGGTGGTGGTGTAATGGTGTGGGGGATATTTTCTTGCCACACTTTGGGCTCATTAGTACTAATTGAGCATCGTGTCAATGCCACAGCCTACCTTAGCATTGTTTCTAACCATGTTCATCCCTTTATGAGCACAGTGTACCCATCTCCTGTTGACTACTTCCAGCAAAATATTGCACCATGTCATAAAGCACGAATCATCTCAGACTGGTTTCTTGAACATGACAATGCGTCACTGTATTCAAATGGCCTCCACAGTCACCAGAGCTCAATCCAATAGAGAACATTTGTCAACATATCTGCAGCAACTGCATGATGATATAATGTCAATATGGAGCAAAATCTGAGGAATATTTCCAGTACCTTGTTGAATCTATGCCATGAAGGATCAAGGCAGTTCTGAAGGCAAAAGGGGGTGCAACTAAGTACTTACAAGGTGTACCTAATAAAGTGTATACGTCACCCTAATAAACGATTAACGACTGCTCAAAACCACCTAAATAAGACATTGCGGGTCCGTTTTACTGTATTAATTAACTTTCGAAGAATTACTTTACATGCATCGCCTGTTCAGCTCCCTCGGCTAATGATAACAGGCTAATGGTAAACAAACAAAGGCGACTGTACGTCACACTCACGCAGAAATTGTACGGATGTAAGTTAAGATTTATATTGCTAGAGTGATATATTCGCAGCCTCTGCTAAGAAAACGCAGACGTAAACACCACAAACCTTTATAGACTGTGTCCCAGGAGTCGCAGGATTGCTATCGCACGGTCTCGGCGATAGAACAGCTGCCATGTTGTTATTCTGCGAATGAAAGGGCGTCACATTCCGGCTGGAAACTAGCAAACTAGGAACGCGACAAAGTGTTCCGATCTCTCAACACAAAAATTGAAAAAAATATATATATATATATTTAAACGCCGTCTATTTTGTAAGCTATAGGAACAAGGTTTATTTTAATTACAAAATATTTAAAATGTTATTTTTAAAATTATTTTATTTATTAAAATGTAAAATTATTATTACTATTATCATCACCATTATTATTATTTATTTATTTGATTAATTAATAAGACATAATATAAAAACACAATGGACTTGATTGTTTCTTAGCTTCATAACCTTTGTCTGTAGCTTTATAACAATAATAGTAATAATAGTAATAGTAATAATAATAATAATAATAATAATAATAATAATAATAATAATAATAATAATAATAATAATAATAATAATAATAATAATAATAATAGTAGTAGTAATAATAATAATAATAATAATAATAATAATAATAATAATAATAATAATAATAATAATAATAATAATAATAATTAATACAAATAAAAATAAAATCTACTTTAAAGCACAGCTTGATAAAACATACATTTATGAATAAATTATTCAATGGTGGAAAAAAATGGGATTTTTGCAATGTGTTTCATTTAAATGTGTTTCAGTTCAGGCTGAGAGGTAAATACAGTCCTAGAGAATAGGAGATTTGTTTTAGATCATGTTTTCTAGTATTTGTTTTCTAGCAATTGTTTACGAAATATGGTTTATAAAGCCTAGTTAATTCAATGCTGTTTGCTCCATCATTTTCAAATGGCCGTAGTCATTTGTGCAAAAAGTTTTGGATGTCTTGAAATAATAAATGTCCACAGATTTCTATTAATATTAACAATCAGCAATTTGTTAATTTTTTTGTAATTTTTTTGTAATTTTTAATTGTATTTTTAAATAGCTTAATATTGTTTTACATTGTTAATATACAAATAATACAAAAATGACTTTTTTGTTTATTATTTTGATGATAATTGATAAAGTTTTACAACCTAAAGGTAAAAATGACAGAATATTACAGAAAATAACTGACTAACTATGTTTTGATTGCATATTTAAGCCATGCATTTCAACAGTTAAACATACCATTAAGAGTGCAAAGGTGATAAATAAATATCAAACAACAACAATAATAATAATAATAATAATAATAATAATAATAATAATAATAATAATAATAATAATAATAATAATAATAGTAATTATTATTGTTATTATTATTATTATAAATTAATAAAAAAATAACAGAGGCAAGGTTTTCAAATTACATAACATTTATTAAGGACATTATAAATTTTCACAATTTTTTTTTTTTTTTCTATTTTTTTGTTGTAAAGTGTTGTAATGTTGTAATTAAGTAAGTTGAATCTTAAAGAAAATTCTGCAATTTGAGCAAAGCTGAAGGAAATTTACATTTATGAACATAATATAACATAATGTACAAATAAATTGCCTTTATAATCTATGTTATGTTTATTATTAACCATTATTTATTATTGTATTGCATAATTTATCATTAATAATTGTATTTATTATTTTTTTTATTGCACAAACCATCAGAAACACACATACAACAACACAATATAAAATGTAAACATAAAAACTAATATAATTATGGTTATAAAAAAAAAAATAAAATAAAATCTGACTGTTATTATTTAATCGCTAGTTACATGCAAGGTCACGTAAATGACTTCTCAACTGTCCAATCGCTCACCCCTGAGAATGTCAAATTAGCCAATACCAGTGTAGGAGGCGGGGCATGTGTTAAAAAAACAGGCTTGTCTTCTCGCGCAACTGTCTGGAACAGGAAGTGAAACCCTGCGCTGCTGTGTGAGTGCTTGAAGCACTGTGTTGAAAAGTTCGGCTTCCTCTGACGGCTCCTCCGGGTCTCTGAAAGATGGACAGCCAAGGAAGAAAAGTGGTGGTTTGTGATAACGGAACAGGGGTACGTCCGCAACGCTAACACGCGACGTTTGTCTTGTTGAGCTTTTATTTCAAGTGACATGAGAAGAAGACAGATAGACCCCTAACAGGAAGTCATGAAAGCTTAGCGCAGCTATAAAGAATGTCTGACAGCTGCTTTCTCTGCCTTGTTACCTGACTGTGGGTTTGTTTCTCTGCTTTAAAACCAGCTTTCATTTTGCATTATTGCTACGTTAGGAGGAAAACCGTAGCATGGTGTTGGGTGTATTATCTGCACATGTCGCTTTATATTATAATAATAACACAGTGACACAGTGATCGTATTGACTGCATGACCAAACCTCCAGGGCTCATTCTTGCAGCTTGCAGCGATATGCTAGCAGCTTGCTAGCATAATATAATATTAATTAGAATTTTGCGTTGCTATGGTTACATGCTATTCCCCATTCTCTGTGAATGCTGCAGCCACTTGCTTTCATACTATTTTTGCATGTCGCAAGCTATATGGGTGATGCTACTTCCTCATCTCTCGGTTTCAGTGGATAGGAGTTGCACCAATGTTCGGTGATGCTCAATCCTGGTTAATCATTAAATTAATTCTTTGTACATATGCTGATATAGTGAGCTTATTTATTTATTTATTTTATTGTAAATACTTAGTACAAGAGAATATATCTCACAACAATTATGAACAAAATAAAAAATAAAAAATTAATATAAGAGAAATTATTTTAGGAGTTGCACCAATGTTCAGTGATGCTCAATCCTGGTTAATCATTAAATTAATTCATTGTACATAGTTCAATTAATGCTGATATAGTAAGCTTATTTATTTATTTATTTTATTGTAAATACTTAGTACAAAAGAATATATCTCACAATTATGAATAAAATAAAACAATTAATATAAGAGAAATTATTTTAGTTATACAAAATATAAACAGATGCCAGGGGTAAAAAAATAGGTAAGATAATAATAATAAAACATTTATTCAATCAATTTAAATTTACACAATGCTTCATATGTCTTTATTAGCTTTTCTGTTTCTAATGTTATATAGTGTAGTACCGTAATGTTTAATCTCCTTTATAAAATGTTCACAATTTGGCTTGGCTTTGGCCCATTTCTTGACATGAACATGGTATTTTCCAAGTAATATTTTTAGTTGTATAAGAAAATAGGTTTTACTTTTTTAATCAATTCCATCTTGTACTAAAGCAAACATGACATCGTATAATCCAATTTGTATTAGTGTACCAAATGTCCTTGAAATAAAGTTAGAAACATCCATTAAAAATAATCTTGAGTATACACATTGAAAAAAACAGATGAGTAACAGATTCTTTAACAATAGCACAAAAATCGACTTTTTTTCTTTATCCACTTCAAATTGCTCAAATAACTTTTACAGGATAAATTCTGTGTAAAATTTTAACTTATAAAAACTTATTTGTTAGTAACCATACTTCCTTCCACTCAATATTTCCAAATTTTGATGACCAGAAGACTGTTGAAAATGGTATATGATTCTTTTAAATACATTTTTAATATACAGTTGAAGTCAGAATTATTTGCCCCTTTTGAATTTTTTTTTTTTTAAATTTTAAATATTTCCCAAATGATAATTAACAGAGCAATGAAATTTTTACAGTATGTCTGATAATATTTTTTCTTCTGGAGAATGTCTTAATTGTTTTATTTCGGCTAGAATAAAAGCAGTTTTAAATTTTTTATGAACCATTTTAGGTCAAAATTATTAGCCCCTTTAAGCTTATTTCTTTTTTGATAGTCTACAGAACAAACCATAGTTATACAATAACTTGCCTAATTACTTTAACCTGCCTAATTAACCTAGTTAAGTCTTTAAATGTCACTAAGCTGTATTGACCTTACTCTTCAATGCGGAAGTGCGCTCGTTTTTGCGATTGTTTTAGAACTTCCGATTCTGTTGCCTATGGGAGAAATGACTAGGAATAATAAACGGCAAAAAACGGTCAAACTACTTGCTCTACAAACAAGTGTTTGCATGACAATACAGACGAAGTAAAATATTATAATAAGAAAACATCAGTTTGAAACACCAAGCAGCAAAACGAGCTGTTTTTAACGTTTAAAAATGAATGGAAGTGAATGAGACCGGAAGTTTCGAGCCAAAATGATTCAAATGGCTGCGCCCACTCGTACGCGGAGAATAAGGTGAATAGGAGTGTCTTGAAAAAATCTAGTTAAATATTATTTACTGTCTTCATAGCAAAGATAAAAGAAATCAGTTATTAGAGATGAGTTATTAAAACTATTGTATTTAGAAATGTGTTGAATAAATCTTCTCTCTGTTAAACAGAAATTAGTGAATAAAATAAACAGGGGGGCTAATAATTTAGGGGGGCTAATAATTCTGACTTCAGCTGTATCTGTTACTACATTTATCTTTAACAATGTTAATATCACCAATGAATAAACATCATCACTTGTCTTTGGTTGTTGGTCCACATTGTATACGGAATTGCGCAACAGTGATACAACTTTACTTGGTATTGCATCAAAAATAACAGCATAGTCTTTAGGTTTTACAGGAATTTTACATTTTTTAAGGAATTTTAAGTATGACAAAAGCAATCCATGTTCATCAAATAATTGACTGACTGTAAATATTCCATTGTCATACCATGATTAGCTCTGGAATTTGAAGTGTGCTGATTTTGTCCTGACATTACAATTTGGGCGACGTCGGCATGTTCGAAGCACAAATGGAGGTAGAAGAAGTAATGTGAATATCTTAATAATGTATTTTTAGTAAACAAAGCAAGTTAGTGAAACAGAGAAGCATGAGTCAGAAGGAAGTGATGTCAAAACCACAGCCTGCACAGAGAAAGCGTTTCTCTACACGTCGAATGACCAATAAACGAGCGTGAAAGCCTTCAGACCATTTTTGGAGTAGTGTTAAGATGAGAAACAAGACAACACGGTTTATTCATCCAAAGATCCGTTATCAATGATTCACATGAGATGAAGGAAACCAATCCATCAACTTCATTTCTTAATGTTTAGGAAGGTGTATTGCTATTAGGTTAGGTTAAGATTTATAAATCTTAAAGGGAAAGTCACCCAAAAATGAAAATCTCTTTAAAAAGCTTCCGATCCTGTTCCGATCCTGTTTTTCTTCTGTTGAACACAAAAGATGATGAAGAACGTTTAAAGAAACAGCTATTGACTTCCATTGTATTTTTTTGGTCCTATTTTGGATGTCAATGTCTGTTTTTTTCCAGTATTTTTCAGAGTATCTTGTTTTGTCTTCAACAGAAGGAGGAGATTCATAAAAGTTTAGAACCACTGGATTGTGAGTAAATGGTGAGGAAATTAAAAATTTGGTGTAAACTGTCTCTTTAAACAGTGTGAGACATTCTTGGTCAGTGGTCTAGTAGTAGACGGGTCAATCACTTTATTACATTTACATAGATTTGTTGTTGCAGAATGTCTGATGAGCCTGGATTAGGTCAAAAAGCTACAGTATTTAAGAGTCAGTGATGATGGATTATGCGTTAACTTAAACTTACAACAGCAGTTGCATAGGTGCCATTTTAGATGCAAGTAACCTTTGTGGTAAGAAACATGTATATAAAAAAATCAGTTGTCAATGCAATTATTCTAACCTCTTTTAAATATGGATTCAAGAGTTCACACTTAGATATAGTTTGATAATAATAGCAGGTTTAGCATGCTGTCCCAGGAGAGAACCCTGAGCTCGGAGATAATTGAGCCCAGGGCTCCCGTCTGGTCGATGAGCATGTAAGGGGGTTCGAGATCAGGTAGTTCTCGAGATTTCCCTCTGGGAAATGGGGTGGATGGGAAATGAAGATTATGGAGTAGTTTTAGCCGGGCTGCTTATAGCAAAGACTATAGAATACACAAGATATGTCACTCGTATTGTTTTGAACGGAGAAAAGTGTAACTGTCAATATGGTGAATGAAGCCCCGCCTTCTAGTACAGGAGCCAATCAGTGATCGCTATATGGTGACTAAAGCCCGCCTTCTAGTACAAGAACCAATCAGCGATCGCTACAGACTGACATTTTTTCGGGGGAGGGGCTTAGACCAGATGTGAATTTCTGCAGATTTAGAAATGAAACTAAAGAGACAGTTGTTGCTTAATGTAATCGTAAGCTTGGCAAGCAATTTTGGAGAATTTTATGTTTTTTTCCACTGAAACAGAATGCTCGAGCATACTGCCCGAGAGGCGTTTTAAAGATGGCCGCCGGGTGAAATGACTTGCCTTAAAGGGACTTTGCTTATAGCAAAGAGCTTTGAATCACCAAGAGGCGACACTCAATAGAATGTTCCTTTGCAACAGCAGCGCCCAGCAACAGCCCCGCGATTCCGCTATTCTGGAGTGAAAGCGATCGGCTGTCCACTGGATCTTATTGCTGTCGCGATGGCAAGCAGCTGCTTTGTTTTTTATTTATTTATTTAAGAAGCGCATTAAAGCTGAGATACAACCTGAAAGACGACAATACAACACTTGCTATCACAATCATCAACTATAGTTTAATAGTTTGTTTTACAGACTTGTAATATGCTGTTGTTCTTTTAGAATTTTCCTTCCAAAATGGCCGCTGCGTGACGCTAGCGGCATCTAGTGACTGTTGCCCAAATCTCACCAGAGTGTCGCCTCTTGGTGATTCTATGCTCTTTGCTTATAGTGAGTTTGGATTAATCTGATTGGCTAACTAATGATTGTAGATGAGAGACCAGCTGCGATCAATCATATCACGTACTCCTCTCGAAATTAGTTTGTGAGACTTCACAAAGCCTAAGTGATCATACTGCATATTAAAATGACAGTTATTTTTTATTCTGCACTTGGATTAGAGCTGCGCAATATATTGTTTCAGCATCGATATCACAATGTGCGAATCTTGCGAAAGTCACATCGCAGGATTTGCAATGTTGAGTCTGGATTCAATTTTTTTTTCGATTTGGTCCCTTTATTCATCAGGGGTTGCCACAGTGTAATGAACTTCCAACTTATCCAGCATATGTTTTAGGCAGCGGATGCCTTTACAGCTGCAACCCATCACTGGGAAACACCCATACACTCTCATTCACAAAAATACACTACAGACAATATAGCTTATTTGAATCACCTATAGCAGATGTCTTTGGACTTGTGGGGGAAACCGGAGCACCCGGAGGTAGGACTGCACGATATTGGAAAAATCGTAACATTTCCATATTTTTTACTCGGAGATATATATTGAAATATGAATACAATTTCACCAGATGAGTTGAATAATTATTTGGATAGAATTGATCATTTTAGATTAATTGGGATGATTCTGTATGTGAGTGCATCTGCATAAAATATAAGAAACAATCCACAAGCATAAATGAATTCAATAAAGAAAAAGATACAACTTATATAAACAGCGTTTTATTGTTTTTCGGGGAGTCGAACTGTATTCAGGTATACAGTAAATACAGTTCTGAATGCTTTTAAAACCCTCACATGGTCATAGGTCTCAAAAAACACTTGCAAAAATGCTAAAATAAATCCAGACTCAACATCGTGTATGTTCGCGATGTGACCATTGCGAATGTTTACATTGCGATATCAATGCTGAAACGATATTTTGTGCAGTCCTTCCTGGAGGAAACCCAGAGTCTGAATTCTAGTTAATAATATATACATATAGATGATTTATGGAGTCACAGCAGAGTTTCACCAGAATAGAGTGAAAGTTTATCATCTGCATGTGTTTTCAAGAGAGTTGGAAACATTTGGGCACTAGAAATTTTGATGTTTGGAAGTATAACAAAGATTAATTGTATTCAATTATTGATACAATAAAGACTATACAATGTTATTTTACATTTGCACTGCAATGTTTTTTTTTTTTTTTTTTTTTTTTTTTGTGTCGTTTCTTGTCCAAATATCTACATTTCAAACTGAAAGTAAGATTATTTTGCTTACTCCATTTGCAGATGAATTGGCAGTGAAAACAAAACAATTTTTTTGTTGATTTAAGCATTTTTAGATGCGTGGACTGGAAACTAGACAAAAACTTTGCGATTGTGATTATTCAATTTTTGTACCCAAATAGACTTCCCAGAGAAAAATGTCAAATGGAGCTATTCAAAGCAAAAAAAAATTGTATTCGTATCGCATTATATATTGCAGAAAAATTAAATACCGCAATATCGTACAGCCCTAACTTTGATCCATATAAAGAGTGTTTTAATATGCCATAAAACAATTGTTGTTCTAAATACACCAGACTAAATATTAATAGTCTGTATACTACTGTTATAACATTTAGTAAATATTTTCTGTAAATCATGGTAAAATGATCATGATATGCTAGTCATTAATTGTTTTGCTCCCAAACAAATCAATCAATCAATCAATCAATCAATCAATTAATCAATCAATTAATCAAATTGAAACCTCTTTTCATATTTGACCCAAACATTTTTTTCATAATGTTAAAAGCACATTTCTAAAAGTGTGCAAACCAACAAATAGTAAAACTTAACTCTCGAGTGCAGCAGAAATCAATCTTGAAATCCTAAAAAAAGCTGATATTTCTGAACTTCTGTTTTTGGTTCTAAACGACAGATATTGTTATTCTATGATATAAAGTTCTTCAGTAATACATATGTTTTCCACTTAAAGTACTTTTCATTCATTCATTCATCCATTCATTCATTTTCTTTAGGCTTAGTCCCTCATTTATCAGGGGTCGCCACAGCGGAATGAACTGCCAACTTATTCAATCCAGTTCAATTCATGTTTATTTCTATAGCGCTTTTACAATGTAAATTGTGTCAAAGCAGCTTAACATAGTTCTAGTAAGAATTTATCCAACATACAGTATGTTTTACGCAACGAATGCCCTTCCAGTCTCAACCTAGTACTGGGAAACACCCATAAACTCTGGCATTCACACACATACACCACGGCCAATTTAGATCATCCAGTTCACCTATGCCGCATGTCTTTGGACTGTGGGGGAAACCGGAGCACCTGGAGGAAATCCCCGTCATGCATGGAGATCATGCAAACTACACACGGAAATGCCAACTGACCCAGCTGAAACTCGAACGAGTGACATTTTTGCTGTGAGGTGACAGTGCTAACCACTGAGCCACCATGCCGCCCCTGTCTTAAAAAGACACATTTCTAGCTAGGACTACAGAGGTTTTTTGCAGACTGGAAAACTGATCTGCACACTTACTCCAGTTTTACAGCCACATGGTAGCTCAAACTTTCCAACTGCTAGATCTGAAATAAAGATTGTTGGAAACAATAACATTCAAGTAAAGCAGTCGTGGTAATTCTTTATATCCTAATTTGAGTTTTTTTACTTACTGGTCATTTGATTTAGATATTAATAGAAGTTGGTTTGTTAATTAGTTATTATTACCATGAACAAAATGTTAAAATAGCATCCTAAACTGTCTCGCCTATTATTTAAGTAGGATTTATTTTGTAATAAAAGCTCTGGTGCTTTCCTGCTGAGTCACGCTCATCTCTCATCAGCATTTGCTTCAGTGTTTGACTGCTCTCAAACCTTACTCTACCACAACTCCCATGATTCCACACCCAGTCATGCAGTCATCAAACAACGCTTTTGTTGTTTGTTAATACGTGCCCTCTAGTGGTGAAAATTCCATTGTTGTTCATTTAAATGATTTATTCAAAACAAAGGTATAATATATGGTTGTTTGTTGTTTAAAAAGTCACACATAATTAAAACGACAACTTTAATTATAGTCTAGATTTTATATATTAATTTTAAAGTTGTCATAAATGTATTTTTATTTTTCGGTGTTGTTGTCTGTCCTGTGCAAACTAAGGGATGATCACAGTATTCATCATGACAT
>NC_079447.1:47326701-47386701 GCF_903798145.1 Danio aesculapii
GTAATGTTGCGTTCAGTAGCTTTGTGTTCAGTTGCGTTGCATGTAGTTGGGTTCAGTTCAGGTGCGATGCACTCAGCAGCGTTTGGTCGAGTTACCTTCATTTGAGATGACTTTAGTCGAGATGCCTTCAGTCCTTCAGTGGAGTTGCCTTCATTCGAGTTGCGTTCAGTCGGGTTGCATTCATTCGAGTTGTGTTCAGTTGGGTTGCATTCAGTCGGGTTGCGTTCAGTTGGGTTGCGTTCAATAGCGTTCTGTCAAGTTGCGTCAGTTGGATTGGATTGGGTTCAGTAATGTTGCGTTCAGTAGCTTTATGTTCAGTTGCGTTGCGTTTAGTTGCATTGCGTTGACTTGCGTTACGTTAAGTTAAGTTATACTTTATTGTCCTTTTCATAAAGTTTATGTTGGACACTTCCCCCAATGGCAGTACTTCATACATTGGACAAAAAACACGATTTAGAGAATTTAATATTACTTGTGCATTCCTGAAGTGATGTATACTCTCTTACACCAATCACTTTTGTGGCATTGGTGATTGGTGATTTTTGATTGAACTGAAAGACCATACCAAGCCTGCATACCATAATTTGGTAAACTTCCCAAAACTGCTATATAAAACAACAACATAAGGTTTTTACTTACTCCAAGTCTGAGTGTCCTTAAAAATATATAGTCTTTCTTGGAACTTTGAGCAGACGTAGTCAATGTGGGCTTTCCAAGTGAGTCTACAGTCAGTGACCCACTTGACTACATTACCATGTATAATTACAGGCCTGTAATCACTTAGCTTTTTCGGGGTCCACTATCACTTCCTTAGTTTTATTCCATACTTGTATTTTCTACAGAGGTAACCCTAAAAAAGTAGTGTCTAATTGGTGAAAATTTGCACATTTGCCCCAATATACAAGGCTAGAATGTATCCAAAATCAATGCATGTTAAAATGAGTTTGCCTAAGATGCTTGTTTGATTTACTTTTTACACTGAACTTACAGTGAATTTCTTTCTTTTGTTGAACACAAAACAAGGTATCCTAAAGAATGTAAAAATAAAAGAAGCAGTCATTGACATTCATAGTAGGAACAAAAAATATGGATGTCATTGGCTGCTTTTTCTCCAACGTTTTTTAGTGCATCGTCCTTTGTGTTCAACGTAAACTCAAACAGGTTTGGAACATGTGAAGGATGAGTAAATGATAAAATAATTTATGGGTGAAATATCAATGCCAATTGAGGGTTGCGAGGGTTTATGTGGGGTTAAGGGTCATCTAGAGAAGCCTTTGAATGAAAAAAGACTAACATATGCATGGAGATCTGCTGTTGTGCATGCTGGTTTTAGCAAACGAATGCAACACCTGTTCATATGTTCATCTCACATTGACAGCCGTGTTTACTAGGGCTGCATGATATTGGGAAAATATGCAATATTGCTGTTGAATTATGTGACATTGATATGCCTTGTGATATAGCATGTCCCTATATATATTTTTTTTTATTGGCTTTAAAAAAAACTAAATTTATTTATGTAATGATCACACTAAAACAAACCAGGGATGTTCTGATACCTTAGCTCAGGTTATCGGCCGATACAGAGTACTGAACCAATACTGAGCTCAGGGTATTGGCTAATATAGAGCAATGAACTGATACCTGAGCTCAGAGTGTCAGCGGATACCGAGTAATGAACTGATACCTGAGCTCAGGTTATCGGCCGATATGGAGTAATGAATGAAACCCGAGCTCAGGCTGTCTACCGATACAGAGTAATGAATTGATACCTGAGCTCAGGGTGTTGGCCGTTACCTAGTAATTAACCAATACCTGAGCTCAGGATGTCGTCCGATACAGAGTAATGAACCGATACCTAAGCTCAGGGTGTCAACCTATACAGAGTAATGAACTGATACCTGAGCTCAGGATGTCGTCCGATACAAAGTAATGAACAGATACCTGAGCCGATACCTGAGCTTAGGGTGTCAACCGATACAGAGTAATGAACCAATACCTGAGCTCTGGATATCGTCCGATACAAAGTAATGAACAGATACCTGAGCCGATACCTGAGCTTAGGGTGTCAACCGATACAGAGTAATGAACCGATACCTGAGCTCAGGGTGTCTGCCAATACAGAGTACTGAACCGATACCTGAGCTCTGGATATCGTCCGATACAAAGTAATGAACAGATACCTGAGCCGATACCTGAGCTTAGGGTGTCAACCGATACAGAGTAATGAACCGATACCTGAGCTCAGGGTGTCTGCCAATACAGAGTACTGAACCGATACCTGAGTGTGTATCTGTGGAAACAGTTGCGTATACTACTAGCCCTGTATAAATTGACAGAATTATTTTACAATGTGCTTTAGACTTAACCATTAATAAAACAAGAACTAATACATACAGCAAACCAAAGTATTTGTTATCTCACAATTTTATTAGGAGACATTCAGCAGTAATATTATTCAACAATATTATTCAATAAGTTCAACCACAAATTAAACACTGTATACTTTAAAACTTGAATACATTTTTTGAGTATAACTATAAAAATCAGTGCAAAAAAAAAAGAAATATTGAAAACAAATCTGAATAATTTAGAAAAATAACCTCTAGCATGCAAATGTCTCATTTAAAAAGATGGTACCAGTCAGTTTATGGTTTCAAATACTCACCCATCCCGATGCAAGAATTGTTGCAGTATCCCGAGTATTTTTGAAACTACTATAGATATCAGAACAATCCTAAAATAAACGTGTAATAATGCATATTTTTATGAACTAATTACGATTTCGAGTGAAAACATCACGATTTGAGCACTTAAAATGGATAGTTTCATGTGTTAATCATTTTGAGTGCACAAAATTACTTGTTGTGCTCGCGTTAACAATTTTGCACGCAAAAAATATCATGTTTTGAGCCCGCAAAATGACTTGTTCCACCGGCGTTAACTCAGTTTTGAGGTTTTTGTGGTCGGCCGACTCACTTGCTAAACAAAAACCCAGTTACAGTATGACCGGAATCCAGCCAATCAGATGCTTGTAATTGATTATACTTCGACTCTTAATGATTGGCTATTTTATATATTGCTAGTGTTGTAGTCATTTATTATTGTTGCTACTTTCTCTTAATTTTGGCTAGTTATTTCTTTCCTTTTCGTATTTATAACTTTTATTAAAGTCATATTGTGAGCTCAAAACATGATCTTTCACACACATGATTGTGGTGCAAATATAATTTCGTTTTAAATCTGAGATTACTGATGCCATGCATATGTTGTGGAAATGCCAATGCTGCTGCTACATTGAAATTGATACTGATTTTGGTTTTGTCATCATAGCTATGAACCAGCTTGTTTTTTTTTTTCTTTCTTCTTACATTTGACCTGTGATTTACTTAGGATCTGATGGTGGGAGATGAAGCAAGTGAACTGCGCTCAATGCTGGAGGTCAATTATCCAATGGAGAACGGTATTGTCAGGAACTGGGATGACATGAAGCACTTATGGGATTACACATTTGGTCCGGAGAAGCTCGATATCAACTCGCGCGACTGCAAGATCCTCCTCACAGAACCTCCAATGAACCCGACCAAGAACCGCGAGAAGATCATAGAGGTGTGTGGAGTCACATTTCACCTCATAAACCATAGAAATGTAATAAGAAGTGATGCTTTCCATAAAGTCAAATAAAATTTGTGGTGTTATGTTGCTATAAATTACGTTTGTATTACTCATCTTCAGAAGTACACTTATTCTGCCCATATTTTTTATGCCATCAGACAACAATTTCTATCTGGATAGACTTCAAAGGAAGTATTTTTAAATGTGAGATCTTCAAAAAGGGTTGAATATGGTAGATATTGAGGAAAAATACGATAGCATGCTAAATAATGCAATATTTAATATGCGACGCGATATTTAGCAAACGATACAGTATTTAAAAAAAAATCATAACCAACATACAACCAACCCCCTTTTAATTTTTTCTTTTTTAAATATTTCTCAAATGATGTTTAACAGAGCAAGGAAATTTTCACAGTATGTCTGATAATATTTTTTCTTCTGGAGAAAGTCTTATTTGTTTTATTTCAGCTAGAATAAAAGCAGTTTTTAATTGTTTAAGGTCAATATAACTGGCCCCTTTACGCTAACGACCGTCTACATAACTAACCATCATTATACAATAACTTGCCTAATTACCCTAACCTGCCTAGTTAACCTTATTAGCCTACTTAAGCCTTGAAATGTCCCTTTAAGCTGTATAGAAGTTTCTTGAAAAATATCTAGTATATTTACTGTCATCATGGCAAAGATAAAATCCATCTTTTACTTTCATATTTCCTTATTTCATTTTATTATTTATTTTATTTAGATATTTATTTTAATTTCATTTGTCTATTTATTTATTTATTTATTTATTTACGTATTTTGTTTACGTATTTAAATGTAAAAAAATGTTATTTTATTTATCAATTTATTTCCATATTTTATTTATTTATTTCAGTTTCATGTATTCATTCATTTATTTCATTTAAATTTATTTTTTGTTTTAATTTCATTTATTTATTTATGTTTACATTTATTTATCAATTTATTTATTTCCATATATTTTTTATTATTTATTTTAAATACTTTTATTTTATTTTGGAAACTTGGTGAACGCAAACCAAAGGATTAGCTCTTTCATAATAAAATCAAATGCATCTGGCATGGTTGCAAAAAACAGCTACTTCATATTAACATTTAAATATATGCCAGTGACTCTAAAAATGAACTAAAAATATCTGAGCTCATCCCGATGACATCGTTTCGCTTTATCCTTTTTAACAAACAACAACAGTCCATTTCTCAATGGATGTGTTTTTAATTTATTGAAATGTGGTAAAGCTGAACAACTGAACTATATTTTTACACTATATTGATTTTCTATTTATTATTAATAATATTATTATTATTTTATTTAAATTTTTTTCATAAGTCATGTGTTGCAGACCTCTTGGCCAGGTCACCCTTGTAAATGAGATCTTGATCTCAATGGGTTTTTTTATCTGGCTAAATAAAGAAACATATATATATATATATATATATATATATATATAAGACCGCGAAAGTATTATATTTTCCACCTTATTTTTAATGCACAGGCTGAAACTGTAGCATGTTTGCTTCTATTTTTGTTTACATTAACAGTATGTGTTTGACATCATATTGTTTTATTTGTTATCGTTGTTATCATGGATACACTGGTTTGCAGTCATTCTGTCATATATTGCCTGTTGTTATTTAACAATAGGGGAATATATGACTGTAATTTCACGTTTCCAGAAAACAGGTTACTTTTGCATTAAAAAAAGTACTTGCACAAATCATTTAATTTGTGTATATGAAATTATTGTACTGTTTCACCATTGTTTGGCCATTTTTTTTTTGTTTAAAAAAAGTTTATTCGTCTGTCTCACTGTCCTTTAGGTCATGTTTGAGACATACCAGTTTACAGGTGTTTATATTGCCATCCAGGCTGTGCTAACGCTCTATGCTCAAGGTGAGTTAGCCTATGTTTTTTAAAATGTATGTTTTTTTATAAATTTTATTATATGCAATATAATTGCTTAACATGATGATTTAAAGTTTTATCATATCAAATGTGTTTACTTTAAGCTTATTTCAGACATTGCATTAATGTCTTTGTGTTGTGCGACACCCAGGCCTTTTGACAGGGGTGGTGGTGGATTCGGGCGATGGTGTCACACACATTTGTCCTGTGTACGAGGGCTTCTCATTGCCCCATCTTACGAGGAGGCTGGACATTGCGGGACGAGACATTACACGCTATCTCATTAAGGTAGAGAGGAGTTCACTGTAGCTGCTTTAGCATCTTAGTTAAAATATATGAATTTTGCCTAGCTAATTTAATAAGATAAACTAATTTTAGTAACATGTTTTTTAACATTTGTCATGTGCTTAAGTTAAAATATATGATACACAAACACAGCAGTCAAACGCACTGTCTATAGAAGAAAATGTTCTGTTTGATCAGCCTTTTACAAAATGTCACTGTATATGCCTATTTAACTGTAGCTGGATATGTTAACATATTTTCTGATAAATAATAATCTGACTCAACTCTAATAAATAGTATGATAACCTATGATAAGGATAATCTATGGATAAAAGGTCAGGCAAGTTGTTACAATGCCAGTTAAAGGGTTAAAATAGAGCCCTTAACTTTTGTTTACAATGCAAATCCAATTAGATCCACTTATTTGGAAAACAAAGCAAGTCTCTTATATAATATATCTATTAAAAGACAGAAAATATTACTTTGCCAACTGCATTGTAAATAAATCATAAGAACATTTTCATATTGGTCAATAATATTACTGAAAGTAATTTAAAAACTGAATAAATATGAATGCACACAGATTTACACAAGTAAATAAATCAATAATGGGCTAAAAATCAGCAGATTTCTGCGCACAGATTCTGCGTGGGCCTACCTATAATTACTTGATTTGATTCATTCCATTTTTAATTTGTAATATTTTGGTAATTTTTTTTAATATAATTTTTTTGGTGTCCACAGTTGCTGTTGCTGCGAGGTTACGCCTTCAACCATTCAGCAGACTTCGAGACGGTGCGCATGATGAAGGAGAATCTCTGCTATGTGGGATACAACATCGAGCAGGAGCAGAAGCTCGCTCTTGAGACCACCGTATTGGTGGAGTCCTACACGGTCAGTTTCACGCGACACTCCGAGGAATTTCACGATCCGTTTAAACGCAAGGCTGCTTTCTGAAAAGGTGTTAACAGCCTGCCGGGCGAAAGTATCTTTCTCGCCGAGACGTTTCGAAAGTTACGGTTCAAATGGGGCAGAATGTGAGGCAGAGGTTTTTCTGGCAGGAGCTTTTAGTGTGTGGTTTCACAGATTTCCCGCTGGGACACATTTCCAGAGCAAAATGCTCCCTGGATTAAAAATGCTCCCTCCCTTAAACGTACATACATATGCATATAGCTACAGTCAGTATCTTAAAATATCGAAAAATTAGGCCTTAACAATTCTTCAATTCAATTATGTTTTGTTTTTTTAGGCTTTAAATCATCTTAAACATGTCTTGATTTTCCTATGTCTATGTAAAGGCTGATTTATATTTCTGCATCGGGTGATAGCTGTGACCCATGGCGCCTGCCTTGCACGCAGTGGTGCATTGATAGTTCTGCAGGCTGTTTGTGTTGCTCTGCAACAACACTTCCTAAACGCTAGCTGGCCGTAGATTGTTGTTTCTCTGTGTCGAGTTTCTTCGCTGGTGTTTTGTTTTTTCTGAGCGCTACCTTAATGTACAAGTAGCTCAAACTCGCTCAGTCAGAGACGGTAACCGGCGGACGTGCAACAACTTAGTGTTTTATACTTCTGCATCAAGCACACACGTATTGTCCGGTGCAGCCTTCACGTGGATGCATAGCCCTCGCCATGGCTGACACCAACGCTGACGCACACCTCTCAAAAAATGTACCTACACATCACAACGACACATAGCACAAGCTCTGTAATTGGTCAGCTTGGTAGCGCTGACGAGTGTGGGCAGAGCTGAGTGTTCACAAGTTTACAACCCGATCGAACGATTGTTTACAAGTGTCGAGGCCCATGAAGGAGCTCCAGATGGAAACTTTTGTTTTGTGTTTACCTTATGATTAAAGTTGTTGCACGTCCACTGGTTCCCGCCTCAAAATGAGTATGTTTGAGCTACTTGTACATTAAGGTGGCGTTCAGAAAAAACAAAACACCTGCGAAGAAGCTCGACACAGAGGAACATAAAAACCTACTGCCATCTAGCGTTTCGGAAGTGTTATTGCAGAGCAACACAAACAGCATGCAGAAATATAAATGCATGGCTAAGTGCAAGGCAGGCGCGTTGGGTCACGCCGATCACTTGACGCAGAAGTATAAATCAGCCCTTAAGCTGTGTTCACACCAGACATGGCACATGTGGATAAATTGTGCTATTCGTGCGTAAATAGATGCGTGAACATTTTAAGTTTACTCGCCTCATTTGCACGTCAAATTCACTGAGCAATAGACGCGGGTTCGCATCATGGGCAGGGCTTCTGTCTGCCCGGTGACTGTAGCGTCATTGCTAAATGGCTAACATGAATTTTATTGAGAGAATAACTGTGTTTATTTGCTTTAGGAAGGCTGATAAACAGCATTGATTCATTTGGAGCCGTGTCTGAGTCCACTAAATCCATTCAGAGGTGCACCCTGCCCTGTGAGTTCATAAACTCCTCCAGAAACTATACCTGGATGATGGAGGCTTTCAGCGGTGTTTTAGCGAATTTATTTTATTTTTTTTCCCCACTGGGACACCAACAACAGGCACTATGTCATAATCACGCCCCTGCAAGAGAAAGCTCCTGATTGGTTAACGCGCCGCGAATGTCTGCTGAAGTTCAGATTTTCCAACTCGAGCGATATGCCCGTCAATCGTGAAAACTGTCAACTCGCACTGCTTCATTCGTGCAAAGTTCGTCATCCGTGCCACCTCATTCGCGCGTATCTATTCGTATGTATTTGCAGGATGTCTATTCACGTCTTCATATTAACTTAACATGTAAATCACTCATGCTTGATGCTTCTTCCGCCTCTGGTGTGAACGCAGCATTAGAAGGCTTTTGGGGTTTAAGCAGAGCAGCCTCAAGGGGGCACTAATTAATTACTGACAAGCTGACATCAGTATTGTTACTTCTTTCTTTGTTTTGTTGTTGAACTTTAAGGTTTGAGTGTGCACCTGTGAAAGAAATCTGTCTATTAACAGGTGTGGTTTGTGGTTGTGAAATGCATTATGGGATGTTGATCTCTGTTTTGTTGACCTTTAATGTTGAAAATCCAACTCTACAGTATAACAAAGTGACGTTTTTTTATTGACATTTTAGTCGTTTGACATAATATAATGTATAAGAAATAATAAATAGAGAAATAAGTCTGTAAAATAACAGAAATTATAATTACAGTTTATTACCAGGTTTTTGTAGCATAAAATAAAACACCTTCCAAGACAATATATCACTTTAAACGATTAAAAATCTTAATAAAAGTCACTTTTTATTTTTATTTTCAACGTCAAATGTTGTTGGAGGAAAGATCAAGGGCTCATAAGGCATTCAAAAGCATAAATAGACAGAGGAAAAATACTAAATCAAAACATGAATCTCAAAATACAGAAAACTACTAATTGACTTATATTTTAAAGTGTATATCATTTCATTTAATTTCCAAACTTTGTCATTTATAGGGCTTTTATTTTTTTAAGCCACAATCAAAAGCATATATTTTGAAACAAGTGAGGCTGTGTGGTGTCGGGAGTCACTCAACCAGCATGTAACATCATTTCCTGCGTGGCTTCAGTCTTTACCAGCTGGTTAACTGTTCATTTCCGACCTCTGGACGCTCCTCAATGGGCTCTTTATACACTCCCACACAGCCAGCAGCCGCCGCCATTTTCCCATTAGTCACCTTGTATTACACTTCAGACTCGAGACTTTGCTCAGTCCAGCCAGTCAAACAGGAACGTCTCATGATCAAGGCCAATTTGAAGTAACGAAGCATGTGATAAGAAAGAGACAAATGTTGACACGAGGTGTGGTTGGTTATAGATATACCACAGTATTTTTTAGACCGGATGCTTATCATAAATCGTAAATATTTGCTGTCCTGCTGCAACTTGAGCTGGTTTAATAATTCAGCTCACAAAGCTCGTCTTTTATACAGCTGAAGTCAGACTTATAAGCTCTCCTGTGAATTTCTTTTTGAAATGTTTCCCAAATGATTAGGGGTGTGGTGGCGTAGTAGGTAGTGCTGTCGCCTCACAGCAAGAAGGTCACTGGTTCGAGCCTCGGCTGGGTCAGTTGGCATTTCTGTGTGGAGTTTGCATGTTTTCCCCGTGTTCGCGTGGGTTTCCACTGGGTTCTCTGCTTTCCCCCACAAGTCCAAAGACATGTAGTTCAGGTGTATGTGTGTGAATGAGTGTATGGGTGTTTCCCAGAGATGGGTTGCAGCTGAAAGGGCATCCGCTGCGTAAAACATATACTGGATAAGTTGGCGGTTAATTTCGCTGTGGCAACCCCAGATCAATAAAGGGACTAAGCCGAAAACAAAATAAATGAATAATTGATTAAGGGTGTGAACCTACACTGGTCTCATGGTTCGGTTACAGTTATCATGCCATCAATTCGATATCTCTGTGCATCATGGTGCATTGATGATGCTTTCCGTACATAATTAGATTTTTTCTTCACAACACAATTTTTTTTATTAAAATCTATAAATATATTAATATTTATGTATTATTTGTAATACAATTTTGTCCTTTAATACAAGCAGTAAGATATATGAACTGTACCTTTAATTTGACTGCAAAGCTTGCCCCGCCTTTGTGCTCTTCTTATTGGTCCACTGCTCTAGAACTTAACGTGACTGAATTGGTTCACATTAGCTGTCAGTCACTCAGTCAATGCCTCCTGCCTTCAGATGACAGGAGCCACAACTGCGAAAACGTAAAGCGCTGAAGATGAGAGAATGAAAATAACACGGACAGATTTTGTTTTAGAAACCACCTAAAGTTACTAATAATGTTAGTGGTCATGTGCTGTATGTTAATCCACCATTTACACTATTCCAAGAGTGGATAAAAGACTTCCAGTAGCTTCAAGTCCGCCATGAAAATAACTAAAGCCATTCACTGTAAAGTCTGTGGGACGGGGTTTGCAGGTAACTGCGTTCGCAACTGAATCTACACATTTTAAGTATGAGAGGTACTGTATGTCATCCAGCCCAACATGCCTGAATGACTACTGCCCTGCAGCACTCACACCCATCATCATGAAGTGCTTCGAGCGGTTGGTCCTGGCACATCTGAAAGACTCACTGCCATCCACACTGGACCCACATCAGTTTGCCTACCGTGGCAACAGGAGCATAGAAGATAGCACTGCACTCTGTCCTCACACACCTGGACAATAAAAACACTTATGCACGAATGCTGTTTGTTGACTTCAGCTCAGCATTCAACACCGTCATTCCCTCTAAGTTAATGATCAAATTTAGAGACCTGGATATCGACACGTCTCTATGCAATTGGGTTATGGACATTCTGACTAACAGACCTCAGAATGTTAGATCAGGCCACATCTGCTCCACCACCGTCACACTCAACACTGGTGTACCACAAGGGTTTTGTGCTGAGCCCCTTCCTCGACTCCCTTTTTACCATCGACTGTAGGCCTGTGAACAGATCCAACACCATCATCAAATTTGCAGATGACACCACAGTGATTGGTCTAATCAGCACCAATGATGAGACTGCCTACAGGGAGGAGATACAGCAACTGGCCACTTGGTGCACCGACAATAATCTGCTCCTTAACACCTAAATAGATCAACATGTTTTGACGTCACCTCATACTTAAATTTCTCCTCAACTTCTGACCAATCAAATGCTCTCTAATGTCTGACATGCACCGCCCTCCTCGAGACGCAAATGCTATTTGAGCTCAACCACTCATACTGGCAGAGCTGTGAATTAAAACAAAACACTATGGGCTGTCTTTTGAAAGGGTAGGAGCTACTCTGTGTCCTGCCTTTTATGTTTCTGTCACAATTATGTCACAAAAATGCCAAGACCTGCTTTCACAAATGTTTTTTTTTTGTTCTCTGTGGCTCCAGCTCCCTGATGGCCGGGTTATAAAGGTGGGAGGTGAAAGGTTTGAGGCCCCAGAAGCTCTATTTCAACCTCACCTCATAAACGTTGAAGGGGTTGGTGTGGCTGAACTTCTCTTCAACACCATTCAAGCAGCAGACATTGACACCAGGTCAGCCTCCTCCACTATTCCTACATTTGCTGAAAAGATCCTTCCTCCAATAAAAGTCGTGCCTCATTATGTGACCTTCAAATAAACAAGCGAGCACCTGGTTCGTGGTGAAAAGAGTACTAAAAAATCACACTCGAGTAAAAGTACCATTACTTGCCTAAAAATGTAGTGCGAGTAAAAGTATCTGTTGTAAATATTACTCAAAGTATGAGTAAACAGTAGACCTTTCAAAAGTACTCGAGAGTAGTGAGTATTACACAGTAAAAAGCTTATGCGTTTACATGTAATTTGTGGATGTGCAAACGTAACATTCTGTAGTGCATCTAGTTATTGCCCAGCAGGCACACAACTTCATAAGATGTTATTATTAGGTTATATTAAGGTTGTGATATCAAGTGACCAAAATTCAACGTTTACCCAGCGTCTAAGGACAACGTTATTTTGATGTCCAATAATGATGTCAAATGACAATGATATTTGGTTGATTTTAGATTGTTAGAAAGTAACCAAAATTCAATGTCGACCCAACATCTAAAACCAACATCATATTGACGTCAAATACTGACATTTATTCATCAGGCGACCAAAATCCAACGTCTGATAAATGTCAATGGTGGTAACATCCACAAAACGTCAAGTTGTTACATCATTAGACGTTGATTTTAGATTGGACATTGACGTTGGCCTGACGTTCTGACATCAACTTGATTTTCATTTCCAAACAAAATGCAACATCCCCATGATATTGGGGTACAACGTCAATCTGAATTCATGTTGACATCTTGTGCCTGCTGGGCGTTTAAAGCTATTTTGGTCATCATACAGTAAACATCCGTCATCTTGTCATCAGTCACATGCATCTAAACAGTCTCTGGGTCAATGCGTGTGATGATTTTGGACTTCTTCTTGGACACTTTTATTACTTCCAAACAGTTTGCTGCAATTATAAATCGCCCGTGTCTTGAGGTAGTTCATTATGATGCGATTTACCTTCTATGTGTGATTTGATTGGACATAGACAAGAAAAAATAAAGTAGTGACTGCAGGTTGAAGGAAAGAAGTGGAGTAAAAGTACAGATACTGCACTAAAAATGTACTCAAGGCAAAGTAAAAGTACACATTTTTAAAATCTACTCAGTTAAATTACAATTCCTGAGAATAACTACTCAATTACAGTAATTTGAGTATTTGTAATTGGTTACTTTACACCACTGGGCCTGGGAGATATGATAATCTGATAATCTATGATAAGAGCCTGTGATATTTAGCAGATGTTATCTAAAAATTACATACCATAGAATGTCGCGACTGACCAATCAGAATTGAGTATCCCATACAATCCTGCAATAAAATGGCACATAACACTGTCTATCAATCAACCCTGCAGTTTCAATGAACCTCGCGGTGTGTGTTTTCATCAGTGCTGTCTCTCTTCCTCAGGGCTGAGTTCTACAAACACATCGTTCTGTCAGGAGGATCCACCATGTACCCTGGCCTGCCGTCTCGACTGGAGAGGGAACTTAAACAGCTTTATCTGGAGCGGGTACTGAAGGGTGATGTTGACAAGCTCTCAGTAAGTTCGCTCAATCAATACACGTGTAAATGTGTCATCCAACAAACACCTGTAGACAAAAATAGTCTGGAATGGAGTTACACAGCTCCATTATACGTGGATATAGAGATTATTCACAATGATTTGCTGTATTTTTTAAATGGAGTTTAAAAGGGTCCTATTATGCTGTTTTTTATAAGATGTAAAATAAGTTTATGATGTCCCTAGAGGTGTGTATGTGAAGTTTCAGCTCAAAATACCCTACAAAAATGTTTTATATTTTTCTGAAACTGACCGTTTTAGGCTTTGATCCAAAATGTGCTCTTTTGGTGACTGTCGCTTTAAATTCAAATGAGATTGGGCTCATTTTAAAAGAGGGTGGAGCTACAAACGCCTGTGTGTCAGCATAGTGGCAGATTCCAAAAAGAATTCATGTTGCCTTATTCATGTGCAAAAGCTTCTCACTCAGGGCTGTCTAAGCTAATTAGGGAGGGGTCGTCACTAATGGGCGGGGCTTTCCCCCTGTTATGACACGTACGCAGACAAAATGTCAATCAAAGTGTTTCTGCAGACTGTTTTTATGAAGTGTGATTATAAAAAAATTAATTTATTTATTTTTATCATTAGTGGCTAACTATATTCACATACTGATGCACATATTAACTAATTATGGACTCGAGCTCGATTTAAACTCACTATTTTTACTGTAACTATTTTTTATCTTAATGTATAATGCAACACGGATGAAGCATGTAAACTGCGTTGTTTGTTTATCCAGAATGGATTGTTATAAAAGAGGACATTGAAGGCTGACTATCATCCTTTCTGCCGTGTCAGTGCTAGATAGATGGGTAACTAGATAGAATATATACACTACCTGACAAAAGTCTTGTCGTCTATCCAAGTTTTAGGAACAATAAAAATAACTTGACTTCTAGTTGATCATTTGGAATCAGAAGTGGCTTATATGAAAGGCAAAGGCCTCTAGATTACGCTTATTTTACCAAAATATAATATGATCATTCCTTGATTTTGAATAATTTAATTAGGAAAGGAAGGTTTGACTTTGCTTAGACAAAAGTCTTGTCACTTAACAGAAATAATGTACAGTATAGAATATAAAGTCATGGTGCAGTGGGAAAAGAATCAATATTGTGAATGACTCCCATGAGCTCAGAGGACTGCATCCATACATCTCTGCAATGACTCAAATAACTTATAAATAAAGTCATCTGGAATGGCAAAGAAAGCATTCTTACAGGACTCCCAGAGTTCATCAAGATTCTTTAAATTCATCTTTAATGCCTTCTCCTTCATCTTACCCCAGACATGCTCATTAATGTTCATATCTGGTGGCTGGGCTGGCCAGCCGTGAAGCACTTTGACCTTCTTTGCTTTCAGGAACTGCTGCTTCTGCTCTACATATGCATTGCGCACACACTGCCTCAGCTCTGCTTTCACGTGTGGTGTGAACATGTGCCAGTTGAGGAGATGCTGTTGCCGGAGCTAGAACGTTTCTGCATGTGACACGCGTTGCGAATTGTGCAACTTTGCCGACCTACATGCGTTGCTTAGGCAGACTTTGCTAAAACATTTGTATAATATTCATAATCATGGCATAGCTCTCCACCTAATTAGGGAAATTAAGTAATGACTAAAAAACCCCCACAAATGCTCGATCACGGCCAAGTGAGAGAATATCAGCCCAACCTGATGGGTCAGGTTGGGTCGGGTTAAGTCTGGACTCGGGCTCAGGCAGAGAATCTAAACTTTACACTGATTCCTGTCATTACGAGTGATTCATTGAATCAATTATTCATTCATTCATTCATTTATTTTCTTTTCGGCTTAGTCGCTTTATTAATCCGGGGTCGCCACAGTGGAATGAACCGCCAACTTATCCAGCATATGTCTTCTATGTGAAGCTGCTTTGACACAATCTACATTGTAAAAGCGCTATACAAATGAAGGTGAATTGAATTTAATTGAATATGTTTTATGCAGCAGATGCCCTTCCAGCTGCAACCCATCTCTGGGAAACATCCATACACACTCATTCACACTCATACACTACAGACAATTTAGCCTACTCATTTCACCTGTACCGCATGTCTTTGGACTGTGGGGCAAACCGGAGCACCCGGAGAAAACCGACACGAACGTGGGGAGAACATGCAAACTCCACACAGAAACGCCAACTGACCCAGCCGAGGCTCAAACCAGCGACCTTCTTGCTGTGAGGCAACAGCATCAGATTCATTTAGAAACAAGGTAATTGACTGGCTTTAAGAAATTAATGATTGAATCATTAGCTCATTGAATTAATTTAATAACAGGTTAATTAAGGAAGACAAATTGCGGTGTTTTCTGCAACACTGCAAGATACACAAATGTTGTAGTTTTTCGGTCTGGCCTTTTATTGACAAGTATTGTCTTAAATAATATAATTGACCCCATTTTAATTCCTGGTTTGTTTACCTATTTTAAGAAAAATCACACTCACACACTAAACCGTATTATGTCTGATAAAATGAAACTGAACACACAAAAATATATTTTGAAGGTTATATAGTAGGAAAAACTATTTCAACCTTCTTCAGAATATCTTCTGTGTTCAACAGAAGAAAGAAACTCTTTGAAACAAATACAGGTGTAGTAAATAATGCCAATTTTTGGTCCAACTATCCCTTTTAAAAGCAGACAGATGTGTTGTAATGTCTCCTGAGAACCAGCAGGTGGGGCTGTTCATGCGCTGGAAAAAGTGTAAAACATCCCCGATCTCTCTCACACACACACACAGAGGGAGAGAGAGAGAGAGAGAGAGACTGCCCAGCTGAGCTCCATCTCATTTAAAACCTGGCCATTGGCCTGGAAAAGCATTTTGGGGAGCCTCAGAGTGGGCCGCATGTCAGGCCGCTATATATAGATGATCAATTACAGATGGCATGTCTGATACGGTCGAGCGGCGTGTCTGTCTGCCTGCGCTAAAACTGTGTTTAAGGAAAATTAAAAAGCAATCAACTTTTTTCGCTGAGGCATCCATGAGATCCTTTCAGCCACCTGTTTATAGTCCGTTCAGGGTTTGAGAGCAGATGAACACCCATACGCCACCGCACACCTCATTATTCTCCTATTTGGGTTTGACGCTCGATTCCCGACTGGACAGTGGGCTTTTTATGGCCTGCGTATTAAAGAGATCCATTGAAAGCTTTTTCTGGAAGGAGTGCGAGATTTGTGTAACAAAAACAGATTTTTTTTTGTAGTAAAAGTGTGACATTAAAGGTCCCGTGAAATTAAAATAAAGGTTTTTAGATGGTGGTATCAGTTTGTTAGTGTTTAGGATATCTATAAGCTTGGTGTACTCCAAAATTCATGTTTAGAAAATATAAACCTAATATAAATACCAAAGCATGCAGTTTGTCACTTCCGCCTATGTGGATCAATGATTATTTTATTTTTTTCACGTTGCCTCATACTTCAGTTCCTTATCAAATATTCCGACCAATCAAATGCTCTCTGGTATCTGACTAACCCTGCCCCTTCAAGATTCTTCTTATTTGCTTTTCATTTGATGCGCTTGAGCTCAACCACTCTCACTGGCAGAAGTGTAATCTAACAAAACCCTATTGGCTGTATTTTTCAAGGGGAGGAGCTACACTGTCCCACCCACTTTTCGTGTTTCGATTGAGGTTAAACAGAATAAAAATGCTCATTTTATAGCACTTCCCTGGACCTTTAAAACAAGAGTTGTGATGATATCTCAAAATTAAAAATGATGAACAGTACATATGTGATGGAAATGCTGAATTATGGGACCAAAAGTCAGGATTATGAGATATAAACTTTGTTAAACTTTTTGTGGTGTAAACTAAAAATTCTGAGGCAAAAAAGTCATAATAACTATAAATTATAAAGTCAGAATTGAAAGGTGAAAATTCTAAAATCTGTCAAAGAAAGATTGAAAAAAGCTCGATATAATCTCGAAGTCTATTTTAGTTATTAGTTTTTGTTTTAGTTATTTTAGTTTTGGTCAGTTGATTAAGGAAAATATAACACTGCAGTTTTGTCTTTAGATTCAGATTTTTTCCTACAGCATTTTATTGACATGTATTATGAACATTCAAAAATCTGCTGAAGAATAAAAAAAAGAAAGATCTAAGCTCAAAGTGTAATTTTAGTTTCATTTTGAGAATTTTAATTTTGCATTTGTAAAATCGTTTTTTACCCATGAATGTTACTTCATTTCTAGTATATGGGCCATTTAACAATTCTGAATATATCTCTTGCTGTTCTGAGTTTTTTTAAATTCACAATTTAACAATTGCAGGGTTTACCAATTCAGTTTATCTAGCATAGTTTACCTTTTGCGATTTTATTTGTTTTATTTTATATTTTATTTAGTTTTTTTATAAATTTGTATTAAATTTAATTTTATGTTTTTTTTTTTATTTAGTTCATCTATCAAAGTTTACCTTTTGCTATTTTTTTGTTTGTTTTATTTAAAAAAAATTTATTTAATGTTTTATTAAATTTTTTTATTATTGAATTTTTTATTTTATTGTTGTTTTATTTTTATATATTTTTTATTTTATTTCATTTTTTTATTATTTTTAAAAATTGTATTTTATTTATCTATCTATTTTATATTATAATTTTTTATGTATTTTACATTTTTTATTTTATTTTACTTTTTATTATTTTTAATTTAATGTATTTTTTATACATTTTTTTATTCATTAAATTTTTATTTTTTTATTTTATTATGATTTCATTTTATTTATATTTTTTATTTTATTATTATTATTTTTTTATTATTTATTTATTTTTTATTACATTTATTTTATCTTATTTTAATTTACTTTTTATTATTTGTAATTTAATTTTATTTTATATATATATATTTTTTTATTTTTTATTTTTTATTTGTTTTATTTTATTTACTGTCCAAACTGAGAGATGTACAATTGAACACAAAATCATAGCCATCTTATGAAGTTTTAATAGTTTTTCAAATATTTACCAAGGTCTGTTTAGCAGAGATTTTTAATCATAATCATCATGATTAATTTTGCCTTGATGAGAATACATAATATTTTACAAGATATTTTGCAAAGTGTCATTAAAGTTCTGTAGCCAATCGAAAAAATAAAAAGGGGCTAATAATATTGACCTTAACAGGATTTATTATTAAATAAAAATAGACTAAATATTTGAAAAACAATAAAATGTGAGAGTTCTGTTTTATTTATTTATTTAATATTTTCTGATTTACACTTGGCAATTTTAAGCGTTTAATTTAAGCGTTTTTGTGGTATGTGGGTCAGTGTCCGTGCTCTTCCACTCCCCTGACAACATCTATTTAATACCCCATAGAAATTCAAGATCCGCATTGAGGACCCTCCCCGCCGTAAGCACATGGTGTTTCTGGGCGGAGCGGTGCTGGCTGACATCATGAAGGACAAGGACAACTTCTGGCTCACCCGGGAAGAGTATCAGGAGAAGGGTGTGCGGGTTCTGGAGAAGCTTGGAGTCACCGTCAGATAAAACACCAGCTCATCACCAGTCGCTTTTGTTCAGCCTGTCAATCCTGTCATCAGGTGTGGATTTAATGGGGTTGGATTATGAAAGAAACTGGGCAGGGGTTGTGTGTTTTCTATGTGCTGCTTAGGCTTGTGGATTACGTTTATGGGTCGTTCTTATCATCTTTTTGGTCATCCTTAAAAGTAAATACTGTACAATTTGAAATGTTTCAAATATTTCCCAAGTGCTGTTCTTTCAACACATTTTTAAACATAATAGTCTTAATAGTTTATTTCTAATAGCCCATTTCTTTTGTGTTTTGACATGATGATGGTACATGATTTTTGTCTTGTTTGTTTGCAAGATGTTAGTATTCAGCTTAAAGTGCAATTTAAAGGCTTAACTAGGTTGGGCAACTTGTTTGTTCTGTAGCCAATGGAAAAACTAGATTTCTTAAGAGGGGGGGGCTAATAATTATTGACCTTAAAAATTGTTGTTAAAAGAGTGTAAATTCCAGCCAAACTGAACGATATAAGACTTTCTTTATAATAAAAAAAATATATAGAGAAAAATTACTGTGAAAATTTCTTTTATCTGTTGGCAAATATTTGAAAAAGAATACCAATTTCACAGGAGGACTAATCATTTTGCCTTCAAATATATTGGCAAAATAAATGTATATGAAACCAAGCGGCAACCTCCCGCTCTCCATCGGGAAGTCAATACGGAAGTCACTAAAACTGCAATTCATCAACTCTCCTTTGGGGGGCTGGCTCCAGGAAATCCAGATGATTTCTGACTGCAATGCTATATTGACCAATTTTACAGCTGATAAAAACATCTTTACAGCCTGGTACAAATTATTGTTTTGGTGTATATAGCTAATATTAACCTTTATGACAACTGTGAGGGGGTACACTTTTTTTATAACTCATACGTTCGCACAATTAAGGGCGTGGCCACTTGAGTGACAGTTTTACTAACACAGACTATATTTTAAGTATTTGGAAGTAATGCACATTTTCCTCCATCAGTGCAATGTACGCCATAAGTGCAATGTTTAGTGGCTCAATGTATGCAACAGTGTTTTTAAATGACTAAACACTTTATTGATATGGTAAATAACCAAGCACATGTGGTCAGACAGCCTGATCTCACAAGAAAACGTTAGTATTTTGTGTTTTGTCAGTTTAGTGGCTAATTCCTACGAATTGGTACGAGTGCAGTCGTACGAAAATGTACGATTTTAAAAAGGAGGCATGACACCCAATCCCACACCTAAACTCAACCGTCATCGGGGGATGAGCAAATCGTACTAAATTGTACGAATTAGATCCGACGAATTCATATGAATTAGCCACTAAATCAAAAAGTTACGAATTGCCGTGAGATTGCGTTGGGTTAGAACACAAACGAGTTGCAGGTAATGAAGTATTAAGCGTTTCTCCCAAAGAAAAACTAGTCTAGGCAAAATGCTAGCAGGCGTTTGTAGCTCCACCAACGCTCCGCCTCTTAGCGCTTATTTGGTGACCCCCGGTCAGTACGATGAAGCGCGAAAATGGCAACAGTTGGCCACCCCTACTTGTTGCTTCATTTGCACTCTTCAGAAACCTATGGGTAGGGCCAGGCGGAATCTGCGGGCGTTTTTTGCTATTTCTGCTGAGAATTTTGCTAAAAATCTGTGGATTTCTGCGGAATTATTTTGGGAGTATCATAACTAAAACCTTAATATAGGAAATATAAATAAACATAATATTTATACATAATAAATAACACTTTTATTACTTTTTTTTAATGTTTAAAATGCAAATCCAATTAGATTCAACAAAGCAAGTCTCTCATATAATATCTATACTAAAAGACAGAAATTATTACTGTACAAACTGCATTGTGCATAAACCAGATGAACATTTTCATATTAGTCAGTAATATTACTGTAATTAATTTAAAAACTAAATAAATACAGATTTACACACATTTACTCAAGTAAATAAACGAAATCAATGATGGGCAAAAATCTGCGGACAAATCTGTGGAATTCTGCGGAAAATCTGTGGAATTCTGCGAGTGCAGATTCCGTGTGGGCCTACCTATGGGTGACGTCACGCATACTAGATCCGTATCTTCAGTCTATGAATAAAACCAAAATGAATTGCCCTCTGTGAAATTGGTATCCTTTGTAAGTATATATATATATATATATATATATATATATATATATATATATTTTTTTTTTTTATTTTTTTATTTTATTTTTTTTTTTTTTTAAAGATGCTGATTGTGCTCACGAAACCTGCATTTATTTGATCGAAAATATAATGACAACTGTATGAATGTGAATAATTATTTCAATTTAAAATAACTGTTTTCATATTGAATATCGTTTTAAAAATCATGGCTGAGTTTTCTCCTGTCGTCAGTAGCTGGGTTTCCATCCTAAGTTTGAAAAAAGAAAACGAAATAGTTTTTCAAATCAAGTTGTTGTAGATGTAAATGACAGTACATAATAGTTGACTATTTTTCAAGAGACTAGTATTCAGCTTAAAGTGACATTTAAAGGCTGAACTAGGTTAGTTAGGCAAGTTAGGGTAAATAGGCAAGTCATTGTATAACAGGTTTATTGTGTAGACAATCGAAAATAAATATTGCTTAAGCGGGCTAAAAATATTGACAACTGCTTTTATTCTAGTTGAAATAAAACAAATAAGACTTTCTCCACACTGTAAAAAATAAATCCGCAAAATTTACGGTAAAAAACGGCAGCTGTGGTTGCCAGTATTTCACCGTTAAAAATACGGTACAAACCGTAAAAGTAATTCCTCATTTTTACAGTAAACTACCGTATTTCTTTTATTTATAGGTGTAATATGTCTGTATTTTGAATTGCACATCTTTTGTTACACAGACAGACACGTTAGTACAGCCATATGCAGATGGTGATGAGACAGTTACATAATGAACCAATGCTCATCGCAAACAACTTTTCCTACAAGCAGAAAAGTGTATCAGTGTACAGAAGGTGCTCAGTGTCATTCACACAGCTACTAAACACCAGTATGGTAACACGCATAAAATTAAAGTTATGAAATAAACTTTGTTTATCAACATTAGATGTAACATAAATCTCTAATGTACATAACTGATGAGGAAACAACTAAAAAGATCCATAGTAATGTCAACAAAATGCATAAAAAGTGATGTGCTGTGCGGGGAATTCTGGAAAAGTCAATTTACGGTTATTCGCCGTATATAATTAGGAAACATACTGTTAAACAGGTTACAGATTTTTACTGTAGCATTTTAACAGTTTTTTACTGTTGAAACCAAGGTCATTTTTACAGTGCAGAAGAAAAAATATTATAGGAAATACTGTGAAAAAGTCCTTGCTCTGTTAAACATCATTTGCGAAATATTTGAAAACGAAAAAAATACATTCACAGGAGGATTAATAATTATGACTTTAGCTGTATATGTACACACACAAATATATATATATATATATATATATATATATATATATATATATATATATATATATATATATATATATATATATATATATATATATATATATATATATATATATATATATATATATATATATATATATGATTTATCCAGTATTACAATAGTGCATGACAGGAATGACCCAGTCAGTGCTGAACAGTAGAAATATGTAACAGCCAAGCTTACAGTTGGTTCTGATGGACGCCATCATCACTTCTGTATTACCATGAAGACTAATGTAAGCTGTAATTCATGACGGCTTATGTTGTACTGTATGCAAGTCCGGTGACAGAGAGACAAATGAATTATTGTCTGTGTGTAATGTAAGGGGAGGAACTAAAGCTGAATGTTCTATGGAAGCCCATTTCTGCCATGGGATAAAAAAGTTAGTTAGTTGTGATAGTTTTGCCGTTTTTTTACTGGGTCAGTTTTTCAGAATTGATGTATGATAATTGTTATATAAAATTAAGAAATAAAAGATTAAATACAGATTCAATTTTTTTTATATAAACTTGAAAGTGAGAGATAGACTCAGAATAATGAGAAGAATAATGAGATATAAACTCGGGAATGAGAGATAAAAGCATAAAATACTGATAAAAAAAATTCGATATAAACTCTAAATTGATAGAAAGACTCAGAATAATGAAAAAAAAAAGAAAAAAATAATGAAATATAAACCACACAACTAAAAAAACATGAAAGACTAAGAAAAAAACTCAAATTTGAGATAAAAGAACTCAAAACGGTGAGACAAAAAATGTAAAATAATGAGATATGAACACGAAACTGAGAAATGAAAACATGAAAGAAGAAAAGTGCACGATAATGAAAGATAAACTCTAAATTAATAGATGAAAACATGAAATACTAATAAAAATTATGACAATTTTGATATAAACTCAGAATTGAGGGATAAAGACAGAATAATAAGACAAAAATGTAGAATAATGAAATGTAAACTGAAAATTGAATGATAAAACGCAAAATGCTGGTAAAAAATGTTGAAAAATGAGATCTAAACTCAAAATTCAGAGAAAAAGAATTTTTAAAAATGAGTTTTAAACTCGAAATTGAGAGATGAAAAACTCCGAATGAGAAAACAAATGCAGAATAATGAATATAAACTGAACATTGAGTGATAAAACACAAAATTCTGATTAAAAAATGTTAAAAATTAGATTTAAAGCTCAAAATTGAGAGATAAAAACAAGAAATGCTGATTACAAAAGTAAAATAAATTGAAATATTGATAAATATTTAATCTAGAGATAAAGACTTGGAATAATGAGAAAAATGTTGATTAATGAGATATAAACTCAAAAACGAGAGATAAAGATGAATAATAAGACAAAAAAGCAGAATAAAGAAAGAAATAACTGAGCGATAAAATACAATAAATAAAATCTAATTTGAGGGATGAAAACATGAAATAATATAAATAATAATAAAATAATACAATAATAATAACATACTAAAAAAATGATGACAATTTTGATATGAATTCAAAATCTAGAGATAAAGACTTGGAATAATGAGAAAAATGCTGAATAATGAGATATAAACTTAAAATCGAGAGATGAAGATAAAGAAATATAAACTGGAAATTGAGAGATAAAACACAAAATACTGATTAAAAATTGCTGAAAAATTTGATAAACTCAAAATCAAGAGATTAAAACTCGATTTTGTAGAGAAAAATGTAGATTACTGAGATATAAACTCAAAATTGAGAGGTAAAACACAAAATATTAATAAAAATTGTTGAACACTTGGATATAAACTCAGAATTGAGAGAAAAAGACTGAGAATAATGAGGAAAAAATGCAGAATAATAAAAAATAAACTGGAAATTGAGAGATAAAACACAAAATACTGATTAAAAATTGCTGAAAAATTTGATAAACTCAAAATCAAGAGATTAAAACTCGATTTTGTAGAAAAAAATGTAGATTACTGAGATATAAACTCCAAAATTGAGAGGTAAAACACAAAATATTAATAAAAATTGTTGAACACTTGGATATAAACTCAGAATTGAGAGATAAAGACTGAGAATAATGAGAAAAAAATGTAGAATAATGAAAAATAAACTGGAAATTGAGAGATAAAACACAAAATACTGATTAAAAATTGCTGAAAAATTTGATAAACTCAAAATCAAGAGATTAAAACTCGATTTTGTAGAGAAAAATGTAGATTACCGAGATATAAACTCAAAATTGAGAGGTAAAACACAAAATATTAATAAAAATTGTTGAACACTTAGATATAAACTCAGAATTGAGAGATAAAGACTGAGAATAATGAGAAAAAAAATGTAGAATAATGAAAAATAAACTGGAAATTGAGAGATAAAACACAAAATACTCATTCAAAAATTGCTGAAAAATTTGATATAAACTCAAAATCAAGAGATTAAAACTCGATTTTGTAGAAAAAAATGTAGATTACTGAGATATAAACTCAAAATTGAGAGGTAAAACACAAAATATTAATAAAAATTGTCGAAAACTTGGATATAAACTCAGAATTAAAAGAAAAAGACTGAGAATAATGAGAAAAAAATGTAGAATAATGAAAAATAAACTGGAAATTGAGAGATAAAACACAAAATACTGATTAAAAATTGCTGAAAAATTTGATAAACTCAAAATCAAGAGATTAAAACTCGATTTTGTAGAAAAAAATGTAGATTACTGAGATATAAACTCAAAATTGAGAGGTAAAACACAAAATATTAATAAAAATTGTTGAACACTTAGAAATAAACTCAGAATTGAGAGAAAAAGACTGAGAATAATGAGAAAAAAATGCAGAATAATGAAAAATAAACTGGAAATTGAGAGATAAAGACAAAATAATGAGGGGAAAAAATCCAAATGCAAAAAATATTCTGACTTCCAATTGCAAGAAGTCTTCAAAATTGTGACTTTTTAAAAACTTAATTATCTTTTCTTCTGTGGCTGAAACAAGCTTTCATAGATCTCTGCTTGTGTTACGACAACAGAAACTGAGCAACCAAAAACATATTCTGGTTCTGTTGATTCCAGAGCTTTATCCCTGTAGCGTTTGGCTGTTTGTCTGTCTGTTTTTTTTCCCTGTTCGCGTGTCATGTGCTTGTCCACAATAACAAGAGCGACTAGCATTATTGCTAAGTGTTTTTTTTCTAAGGGTTTTAAGAGATTGGACTGAGAGTCTGTGGCATTTTTACTAATGTATTTATCAGTCAAGTCAGCGTTCTGCTGTCAGGCTGCCTTTAAAATAGTTTTAGCACATTATAATATACCACGGTTAAGTTCGTATTGCTTAAATACACTCACCGGCCACTTTATTAGGTACACCTGGACATTGATAATGCAAATTTCTAATCAGCCAATCACATGGCAGTAACTCAATGCATTTAGGCATGTAGACATGGTCAAGACGATCTGCTGCAGTTCAAACCGAGCACCAGAATGAGGAGGAAAGGTGATTTAAGTGACTTGGCATGGTTGTTGGTGCCAGACGGGCTGGTCTGAGTATTTTAGAAACTGCTGACCTACTGGGATTTTCACACACAACCATCTCTAGGGTTTACAGAGAATGGTCTGAAAAAATAACTAGTGAGCGGCAGTTTTGTGGGCGCAAATGCCTTGCTGATGCCACAGTTTACCCAGTGTATCCAGCAAGATAACGCGCCATAAAGCACAAATCATCTCAGACTGGTTTCTTGAACATGACATTGAGTTCGTTGGACTCAAATGGCCTCCACAGTCACCGGATTTCAATCCAATAGAGCACCTTTGGGATGTGGTGGAACGGGAGATTCACATCATGTGCAGCAACTGCATGTTGCTGTCATGTCAATAGGGTATATGTCGAAGCATGCTAATAGGACTTTGAATTTGCTAGTAACCTGGGTTAAGCGCTTCCGGTCAACTGTATGCCAATGCAAAAATCGCCACATTGAAGGTCATTTTCCTTTAAAATCAGCGATCTCCACTGGCTGAGTGATATCTGTTATAAAGTAGGTCTCAGATTGTACAAGAAGCACTGCATTAAATATCATTTCCCCCGCCATGTCTTTATAATATGAGCATTTATTTTACCCCATTATTTTCAATGGAGCTTCTGCGCTAGCCTGCTGATTCTGACGGGCGCGTGCGAGTAAACCGCTTTTTGTCTCGTTTTACGCTTGAACAACTAAATTAATGCCAAAGTTGATTTAACTGAATGTATTTTAATTACATTACAACATCGATGCTGTAAAAGGAAACCGTATAAAATGGAAAAAAATTCACAATAACAGGTCACCGGAAGTTTATCAGTATGGGAAAAACACTAGCTCGGCATATACCCTATATGGAGCAAAATCTCTGAGGAATATTTCCAGTACCTTGTTGAATCCATGCTACGAAGGATTAAGGCATTTCTGAAGGCAAAATGGGGTCCAACCTGTTACTAGTAATGTGTACCTAATAAAGTGGCCGGTGAGTGTATATATACATAGAAATGTATATATTAAAGGGATAGTTGACCCCAAAAATGACTATTTACATTATTTACTCAACCTTAAGTAATTCCGAGATGTATGCATTTCTTTATTTTGTTAAACACAAAAGAAGATGGTTTGAAGAATGCTGAAAACTGGTAAGCATTGACTTCCATCGAAGGAAAAGCAAACACTATGGAAGTCGAGGGATTTTAGCATTTTTCAAAATATCTTCTTTTGTGTTCAACAGAAGAAACTCGAGTAAACGAATTGTTCCTTTAAGAAGAGAGAGATTTGTTTTAATTCTCTTAATCTCTCATTATTGTTTAGAATATTGTTGTATTTTTTTCTACTCTTTATTGATTTTGTTTCTGTTGCAGTGCTGTGTCCGGCAGAAAGCAAAATGGAGAAAATAATAATAAATTCTGCTGCAATATCAGTGCTTTTATTTGACTAATTTGATGATGTTTTACTGTTTTATATAACTGAGATTAGAGAGTAAATCTGATGCAGATATTATTGTTTGAGACTGATTGTTTGTGGTTATTTGAACTGTACGTAATAACAACAAAATAATAATTATTCAGGGTTCTGCCTCCTACATGAATACAGTTTTAGAGGAAATTATTAGCCCTTCTTTATCAAGTTTTCATTCTTTTTCAAATGTTTCCCATCACTTAAAAAATGGCATTTGCTGTTTGTTCAGATTACTTATTTAAAATGAGCTGAATCAACACAATTCTTGAGTTTTTTTTGGGGAAAACTTAATTCTTTTCTATTCAATCCACTTAAAGTTAACTTAATTGCTTCATGTCGTCCCAACACAAAAATATTGTGCTGAACCCAGCGTTTTTTTTGCTGTGAAGTTCAAACAGATTTTTTTTTCAACACGTTTTTTAATCATATTAATAATATTAATAACTTTTTTCTGTTGATATTGCCATAACGACACTACATATTGTTCTATTTATTTTACACAATACTAGTATTCAGCTTAAAGTGACATTTAAAGACTTATAAAAAAGCCAGTCGAAACAAATAATTAGCAGATTTTTATTAATAAATTTTTTTATTTATTATAATTTTTTTAATCACTCCAGACACTCATATATTAAAGAAATAAGACTTTGTAAAAAAAAAAAGTAGTAAAGTAGTAGGAAATACTCAAATGAATAAATAAATAAAACAAGTTTTGGCTCATTACTTGCACAATATTCAAAAATTCAAAAATAAATCCTAATATAATTTAGCTAATAATATAATTTGGTTAAAACAATTTAGACTTCAACTATATGCATATTGGAGTATATATAGCCTGAAAAAAGCGCCTTCCTGATTGCTTTATGGCGTCTGAGATGCTTTGATAAGATCTGCAAACGCACCGGCAGCTCTCTGACCAGCAGGCCTTGTGTTGTACTCTATTGTAATGAAGAGTGCTTCTAAAGGAGTCCTGATTTAAAAAGTGATCAATGAGGAATTTGGACTGTCACCGGTCCTCGAAAATACCGCACTCGTCTGTTGATCAAAGCAATGCTTAATCCTCGGCTTTCCCTCTGAGTCAGAAGTTGCTCAGATAAGGAGTCTGTGCTTTCCACCTTTGACCCTGATTACACTTTTTTTGGAGGAGGAGGAAGTGGTGTGCTGAAGTAGCACTTTTAAAGGGATAGTTCACCCAAAACTGAAAATTCTGTCATCATTTACTCATTCTTTACTTTTTTCCAAACGTTATTAACTTCTTTTCTTATATTGAACACAAAAGAAGATATTTCAAAAAATGTTGGAAACCTGTAACCATTGACTTCCATTGTGTTTGTTTTTCCTATGGAAGGCCATGGCTTTTGAAAGGCTTTTGACTCTTCTGAAGCATAAATATGTCATAAACTGTCTGCAAATATTTAAGAAACATGCTAAGTGAACACTCTTGTTTATCTAAAAACCATGCTGAAGTCAATTATTTCGCTTTGAAAATGTCTTTGTCTTTGTTTTGGTCTCTTTAACCCATTTAACGTTGAATTTTGGTCACCTGACGTCATGACCTAAATCTAACCTAATATTAATGTCTTATGATGTTGTGTGCCTGCTGGGGCGACTCATTTGCGACTCTACAAATGTGTTCTGTAGCTGCTTGTCAACTATGATTCAGACTTAACATTGCATATCTTGCGATATGACTCTTGCCGATGCGCACATTGCGATATCGATGCTGAAACGATATATTGTGCAGCCCTAGTTTTAACAATACAATCAAATTAAAAATAACCATGACACTGGATGGCACAATAATAAACAAGGAAACATTGAAATTTAAAGAATAAAAATAAATAATACTAACAATAAAATAATAATAATAAAGGCAAAATGATCAAATTATATAATATTTACAAAGTCCTTATAAAGTTTTACAGTTTTTACAGTTATTTTACTGTCAATATTTTGTAATGTGCTAATTAAACCATTTAAAAACCTGCAAATCAGGTAATGATGAAGATAATTTACATTTGTGTATATAATATACCCAATAAAACAAATACATTGCCTATACTGTTATGTTTTTCCTGAGAAAAGTAACAAGTCCTCAAAACCCAACGTCAGGCAGACGTCAATGTCCAACGTCCAACCCAAAATCAACTTAAAATCAACCAAATATCAACGTCTAATTAAGTTACACCTTGACGTTGTGTGGACGTTACAGCTATGACATCTATTAGATGCTTTATTTTGGTCACTTTCCAACACAACTTAAAATCAACCAGTTTGTCCTGAGAAAAGTAACAAGTTCTATCACAGAATAATCAATGTTAAACTTGCATTTTGAAGTAAAAGAAACAAACACAAGTCGGACCAAAACACTTCAACATGGGGGCATTTGACAAAAAGATTGACAAAGTTCCCACTGATTTAAAAGGCATTTGGCCTGCAGTGTGACGTCATCGCTTCCGCCCTCTCTTCCTCCTCCTCCTCCTCCTCCCGCTGCTGCTCTGCTCGCGCTGTTGCTGCACAATAATCCAACATGGAGTAATCAGAGATGGGGCTCGTCGGGGCCACCTCAGCTACAGCAACACTCATTCCAGCTACAGCGTACTCGGAAATGCACACAAGCACCCAAACTGAAGGAAACGATCCGATTTAAGGCTCTTTAATCCGAGATACTCTTCCATCAGCAACTGGTTGGAAAAAAAGGAGGAGGAAAAAAAAAAAGAAAAGAAACGAAAAAGCCATCAAGACGGAGGAGAGGAGAGGGAGCGACAAGAAGACACACACACAGCCGAATGTGAGGGATTATTTTGGGGGAAAATAGAATAGAGAGTGGCGTGAAGATGACGAACAGACCGAGCGGACCCGCTGTGGGATTTTTGTGTAGGTGAAACGAGAAAAATGATTGAAGAAACACACCCAAACGAGTAAGTCCCTGGACAGAAATGTTTTTTTTAATGTGTGTCTTTGTGTGTTTGTTCGGTATGTTCGTCCGCCTGTCATATGTTTTGGGGCTGTAAATCAGTCATGTGGAGAATGTGCTGCAAAAGTTTGGTTAAGTATTTGAGGGTGAAATGTGGAGTGGTATTGTCGGGGGGGGTTCGGGCCCTCTCCCACCGACAGACTGACTGACTGAAGGAGGGAGGGAGATGGAGTGGGGGTGGATCGGAAATATTTTGTAAAGGGATTTGATGTTTTTAAAGGCCCTTCCTTCAACATTCCTATGTGTTTGCACGTCACATGTTGTTTTGCGCAGCAGAGCCATTTTGTTTGTTTTTTTAAGAAAACAAGTGAGCTTGCTTAAATATTTACTCCTGAAAAGCGAAATTGTTTTATGTTCTGCAAAGTGTGTCGGATATATCCGCCATATGTCCGTTTTTTTCTCCTCAGAGGCGCTTTGAATCGTTCTCATTTGCATACAGTGCTTCATTCATAAAACACAATTTCACTGTGTTGGTGTCAACGCGTTTTATATTTGAGAAACATTTACTGTTGAACTAACGTTGAATTGGGTCTGTAAACGACGTGAACATACGAATAACGTCGACATTTCCGAGATTTTAAGTGCAGATTTAATCAACGTTATATCGTCAGCTAGGCCACGTACTATTATTTGTCATCTCCTCGGCTTTATCTTCTAATATCGTGGCCTTCCGTGACAGAATGGCTGTCACACGATAACAATAGCGTCCTCACGGATGAATTGGAGTCAGTCTGCCAGCGCTTGTCAAACGGAAGGGCGAAGGGCAGAGGGGTTGTTGTTTGCGCTCATTCATAAAAGCTGTAACCTTCAGCTCCTCCATTCATTACTGCAGAGATCGCTTCAGCGATAAGCCGCGGTCGGCGCACGTCGAAAACACACGATCAAAACCACTTCACACGTGTGTGTGTGTGTGTGTGTATGTGTGCGCGTCAATGCTGTGCTCAGTTCATAAACACACAAGTGAAACCAAAATGTGAACTATGTGATAATAACCAAGCGGTCCATCAAGTTATTTACGCAGTACTTTAATGTCAAGTTATCATAGTAATCTTATTACCTCCAAAATGATCAGTTTACTACATTAGTGCTTGTTAAAATTGGTATACCGCTTTGTAATCGTAAGGCAATCGGTTATAACGAGACTATTAACTATATTAAGTATTCCTGTCCCAATAATCAATCCAGTTATTTACTTAATAGAACATTAGTAGTATATAATAGGGCATTTGCCTGTTTAACAGTAAATTATAGAATCTAAATAATCTTAAGAATGATAAATTATATAGTGTATATGGCTATTTGCATTACTATGCTGTTATAAATTCCTTATATACAGTAAGCAGTGGCAAAGATGATACCAAAATGACAATAATATTGCTTATTGCAACAATTTCTGTGATAATAGCCTTTTTAGTTTTAATAATGCATTAGTAAATGTTGAATGTTCAAGCATTCTTTTGTTTCTGTTAGTAAATACATTAACAATGTGTCCCATATTGTAATTTTACCAAGGTAACTAATCATTAATTTAAAGTATAACAGCTTTTCCAAGCTTATCTGATTTGTTTTTTGACACACTCACTTGATCTGCAGCAATAATTAACCTTAATGTCTTAATGAATGACAAGTCCTCAATGTTACACAGGCACGCTCAGCAGTTTTCGAGCCTTATGTCTTTCTTTCTATTGATTCGATATAATATTGGTCATGTTAGCCGTTTAATTCCCTCTAAGAGGATGTTGGACTGTATTGCTTTCCCTTGGCTAAGTTGGCTTTTAACCAGAAAAATAAAAGAGCTTTACTTAAATCTGCTTATTCTGATTGGATTGAGATTTTTAAGCATTTTTTAAAGTGTAGTAAACCGAGGATTGACTATTGTTATGCCTCTGTGACCAGAAGTGTACGCTCACGCATCAATTTATTAGGTACACCTTACTAGTACCAAGTTGGACCTCCTTTTGCCTTTAGAACTGCCCTAATTCTTTGTGGCATAGATTCAACAAGGTACGGGAAATATTCCTATGAGATTGTGCTCCATATTGACATGATAGCATCATGTAGTTGCTGCAGATTTGTCGGCTGAACATCCATGATGCGAATCTCCCGATCCACCACATCCCAAAGGTGCTCTATTTGATTGAGATCTGGTGACTGTGGAGGCCATTTGAGTACAGTGAACTCATGTCATGTTTAAGAAACCAGTCTGAGATGATTCACACTTTATGACCTGGTGCATTATCCTGCTGGAAGTAGCCATCAGAACATGGGTACACTGTGGTCATAAAGGGATGGACATTGTCAGCAACAATACTCAGGTAGGCTGTGGCATTGACACAATGCTCAATTGGTACTAATGGGCCCAAAGTGTGCCAAGAAAATATCCCTCACACCATTACACCACCACCACCAGTAGTAGGACGATGGACCCATTCTTAAGCTTTAGGAAGGATGATGGACCCAACCTTGAGCCTTAGGTAGGATGATGGACCCATTCTTGAGCCTTAGGTAGGAGGATGGACCCATTCTTAAGCCTTAGGTAGTATGATGGACCCATTCTAGAGCCTTAGGTAGGATGATGGACCCATTTTTAAGCCTTAGGTTGGATGATGGACCCATTCTTAAGCCTTAGGTAGGATGTTGGACCCATTCTTAAGCCTTAGGAAGGATGATGGACGCATCCTTGAGCCTTAGGTAGGATGATGGACCCATTCTTGAGCCTTCGGTAGGATGATGGACCCATTCTTGAGCCTTAGGAAGGATGATGGACCCATTCTTGAGCCTTAGGAAGGATGATGGACCCATCCTTGAGCCTTAGGTAGGATGATGGATCCATTCTTGAGCCTTAGGTAGGATGTTGGACCCATTCTTAAGCCTTAGGAAGGATGATGGACCCATCCTTGAGCCTTAGGTAGGATGATGGACCCATTCTTGAGCCTTAGGTAGGAGGATGGACCCATTCTTAAGCCTTAGGTAGTATGATGGACCCATTCTAGAGCCTTAGGTAGGATAATGGACCCATTCTTAAGCCTTAGGTAGGATGATGGACCCATTCTTGAGCCTTAGGTAGGAGGATGGACCCATTCTTAAGCCTTAGGTAGTATGATGGACCCATTCTAGAGCCTTAGGTAGGATAATGGACCCATTCTTAAGCCTTAGGTAGGATGTTGGACCCATTCTTGAGCCTTACTTTGCACTACATTGATAATGATTGAAAGCTGCGCCAGAGATGCCTTGAGACGATATATTTTAATTACATTGAAATTATTATTTACATTAAAACATTTGTTTACAGAAGATGCAAAAAATGCATCAAGAAAGAGCCCGGCTATATCAGTCTATTATGGATATGTAACAGGCATATATACAGCTCTCTGAATTATGAGTAGGGTGGGATGTCATTCTTGAGACCAAATAACACATTTGGTCATCGTTTAACAAAAAAAACAAGGTTGGTGTTATGTAAGGACAAAGTTGAGGATCAAATAGCAGTTTATTAAGACGATCGTCTTGAAGGTTGAAACAGGAACAAACAGCTGCATAAAGATAATACCAAGCATAAAGGCGGCAAACAAAATAACAAAGTAAAGGGGTCAAACGTGGCAAGGCAAGGGGAAATGCGTCGCAAAGCTCACTAAACAGCTTAAGACTTAACATCGATGTGTCTGTGTGTGCTGAGTTTAAAGTCCTTGAAATCAGTCCATAACAATCTTCTGGTGTGCCAGGTGCATGCTGGGAGTTGTAGTTCAGTAAAGTAGTTTGTTTGTTGTTTTTCAGCGATCCGCAGCTGCTAGATCACTGGTGATTGTAACAATTACCATAGCAACATTGTTAGAATAGTCAAATAAACACTTTATAGTTTACAGTGCATGCATTATATGCAGCCTACAAACAATAGGCTATTATCTGACATGATTAACCTCACGTTAATCTTCATATGATTACTTTCTTCAGTAAAAACTATTTTTGTTTCCCTATTTTTACAGGAATAATCTGTAAATATTAACGTAAAATTATGTATTACTCTCTGAAAATACAGAACATTTCCTTTGAAAAACAGAAAAATAACCTTATACCAATATACAAGCAATAACTAAATTAAATGTTAGAATTTTTTATTACAGAAAATATCTGTAAAATTTCACTGTATAATGAAAAAACTGGAAAATTCTGTAAAAAACAGACAATTACCTGTAAAATAATAATAATTTTACAGTGCATCCTAGAAATGTGGTGATCCAAAGTTTGTCAGCTAGCTGACAGCTTTCCATTTCAGAGCTCAAGAAGTGTTTGCAGGACACCGGCCCTCCTGGACTGAGTTTGGGCACCCCATGGACATCAGAGAACTAACTAGATCTTGTAAAAAGGGTCCCTTTAAATTTAATTTACGGAATAAAAACTGGATTATCACTTAAAATGTTGTTAAAACTTTGATAAACTGGTGCCAAATATCAAAATGAAAAATGAAATTTGCTGCGGTAGAAGTTTTGTGAGTCTTTTTCCAGTTTGTCAGCTGGCTGACAGATTTCCATTTCAGAGCTCAAGAAGTCTTTTTCTTCTTCCTGCGTCTCATTATCAGACGTCCTGCGCTTCTTATAAATGCGTTTTACATCCTTTGGAAAAGACGCAAGTGCCAAATGCTCCAATCTTCCAGGCTGTTAGTTTTTTTTATCTGATTGTTTCCTTAAATGTTTTCTTGGTCAAGCCAAGTAGTAAAATATGATGGTTTATTTGTGAAGGCCACGCCGCAGTTGTAAAGCGGCCTGTCCAAACACAGCTCCCGCTCCCTCAGGAGAATGAAAGCGTTGTCAACTTCTCACCCCATCCGAGGTCCTGCTGAGAAGGGGAACACAGATAGCTCTTCTGTCACGGCCCAGACAGGAAGCCATTATCTGCGCTTTATTGAACCTGTTGTTCTGTTTCATTCAATCAGCCACCCCCGCCCCACCCGAAAAGCATAGCGGAGCCAAAGGAGGGCTTGTGAATTTCACCGCTCTCATATGGAAATGCGCATGTGTCCAGTGGAAGTCCAGTCAACTGCACAAGCTCTTTTATTCAGTGTGCTTCCACAGCCCTGTGACCAGCCATTCAAAAAAAAGCTGACAGATAGTGAGGAGAGAGACTTTTGCCAACACACGTTCCGAAGTCAGGCGATAAAAGCAGCCACATGTCAAAGTATGTTGTTAAAGGGGACCTATTATGCAAAAATCACTTTCATAAGAGGTTTAAACACAGTTGTGTAGTGAAAGTGTGTGAATATAACCAGCTTCTAATGGTACAAATTAATTAATTAATTTTTTTATAAACACATTTCATAAAAACAGTCTGTAGAAACACTTTAATTTACATTCTCACGTTCTACGTGTCATCAGAGGGGGAAAGCCCCGCCCATTAGTGACGATCTCTGCCTGATTACCATAGACAGCCCTGAGTGAGAAGCAGCCGTCCGCCATTAGTTTTGAATCTGCCGCCATGCCCACACATAGACATTTGTAGCTCCGCCCTCTTTTGAAAAGAGCACAATCTCATTTGAATTTAAAGCGACAGTCACCAAAACGACACAATTTAGAGCCTAAAAGGGGGACATTCAAAGAGTTATAAAACATTATTTGGGCGATATTTTGATTTAAAACTTCACAAACACACTCTAGGTCAGAGGTGCCCAAACTCAGTCCTGGAGGGCTGGTGTTCTGCGGATTTTAGCTCTAACTTGGCTCAATACACCTGCACGGATGTTTCTAGAAAGCCTAGTAAGAGCTTGATTAACTAACCTAGGTGTTTATGACTGGGGTTGGAACTAAATTTTGCAGGACACCGGCCTTCTAGGACTGAGTTTGGGCACCCCATACTCTCAGGAAATCAGAGAACTAACTACATCTTGTAAAATGGGTCCCCTATAAATTAAATTTATGTGCAAAACTGGAATATCATTTAAAATCTTTTTAAAATAGAGCCAAATATCAAAAATAAAAATGAAATTGGCTGTGGTAGAAGTTTTGTGAGTCTTTTTCTTATATAATAAATAACCTGCACCTCACAAGACAATGCCGACTCTAATTTACTATGTTTGCATGTCTGTAATTTACTACTACACACTTTATTTACTATGTCTGAGGCTATTAGTTAAGGGCTGTTTGCATCGCAGCTTTTGCCCATGCAAGTTCGCTATTCCCAATGCAGGTGCGTGGTTCGCACTCGCATATTGGGAGCAACTCGCACCACGAGTCATGCTTTCCAGGCACACTCAGGTGAAAACATCTTTTCAGAATGCCGTGAGCGCACCACAAGTCACGTGATAAGAGTTGACAGCTTCATACTTCGATGGAATATACACATTTTTACTCTGGTCCACAAAAATAAAAAATAAATACATTTGAAAATACCAAACAGTTTTGACTACATTTGTTCTCTTAATGCTTAGTTAATATATTGCTTAGATTTACATTAGACAAATACAATTTTTTATTCATTGTTAATTTTATTTATTTATTCATTCATTGTTTTCTCATTTATTTTCAGTGTAAAATTATTACTTATGATTAAATGTCAAAAATGGACTCTTGCTTGTTTATTATTATTATTTTGTGCTGTATTAATTGGTTACTGATCAGCAATAAATAACACTTTAAAATGTTTTCATGTGATTTTCTGAACTAGTAGTGTTTTGAAAAGAATGAATGCATAATAAATGTGATACCCGTGTAACTGTGATTATTTCACAGAATATAATCGTACCAAAATCTATAATCGTTGCATGCCTACTCCATTAAGCATGTTTTTAAAGAGAGATAACCTAAGATGTGTATTAAAATAGGTGTATGTTGGTTATTTCCAAAATCAGGATTCAAGCTGAATTGAATATTAAATGGAATGAGACACCTGGATGTGGACAATAGGTTTGGCATTACTTTCCACCATTATTTAGCACTCTTTGTGTCCTTGTTGGCCTTGAGGGTTGGTTTTCCCCCTTCTCAGGTTGAGAATGTAGTTGATACGATGCTTAATAGAGCAGATCTATGCTCAACTGCACTGTATGCTACTCTCTTGTTAGCCAGATGTTTAGGTGTAAAGTTGTTGTTTTTTGTAATTATTTACACTAGGGGTGCACTAGGGCTGGGCGATTAAAATCAGTATTTGTATTTATTGACCGAACACCATTGTCAATAACGATTAAAATAAAAGTTTCCGTATGAAGCACTATAGTTTTAATAAAATGTGTCTGCTGAGCAGGCGCCTTGGAAGCAATGCCAATAAGCTTAGGGAGTAAGTTTGTAGTTTCCAGTGAACCTCGACTTTCACGACGAGCACATGGTGTGCAAGTGGCGCACATGCGCATCTTCCAGGTACACCTAGTTAAAAAAAACACCTGAACTTTTCTGAAAGCTGTGAGCACCACGATTAAGCATGGGATGGTAACAAGGTATGTCAAGGTATACCGCGGTGTGGAAAGGTAAAATTTTTAAAACCAGCAGTAAAAAACAACCAGTATAATTTCCTGTTATACCGTTCCTACAGTATATAAACATTTTTTAAAACTTTTTTTAGGAAAACAGTATCTCCAGCAGAAAAGATATCCAAAGATGCTGTTTTAAATTGTGTTTAAAACTGTGTTTTTGAAACTAATGAAGACAGCAGAAGTCAATGATTCACTTGAATTATTTAGCCTGACATGTTTACTGTTCCAAAATATTTCTAATGTTTTTCATCATAAAATGTATTGGCTGTGTCTGAAATCACCTACAACTCAGTAGGTACTGCGTTTGAATTTGAATTTACTACTCCACCGATAAAAAAGTACGTTCTATACAGTATGAATGTGAGTGTGGATGGAGCTCAGATGTACTACAGATGCCATTTGGTCATCATCACATGACATACTTCACTTCCATTCATGAATTCTCTCACTGTACATCATGGGATAGTGTAGCGTCCATCAGATGTGCACTTCAAAATCTCACCGGAAGTAGTAAGTCATCCAGGTACTTTTCGCATATTGTTTTTCGAATTCTATGAATTCAGACATACGACTCGGCTCGCATACTGTTTTTAGCATACTATATAGTATGGAAGTATGGGATTTCGGACGCAGCCATTGTGTTCAAATCAGAAAAAGTTCTTGTTTTACCCAGACATTAAAAAAGAATATATTTTAGAGCAGCAATCACAATACCATGAAACCATGATATTTTTATCTAAGGTTATCATACCGTCAGAATCTTATACCGGCCCTTGCCTAACTGCGATTCATGCAAGTAGAACCAACCAGTTTGCTTCACACTTTGTATGGAATATACACATTTCAGTAAAAACTGCAGACTAATAGCCTCAGACAAACACAGCGCACCCAAACACTACAGAGCTTTTTACTTTTCTCCATAAACTTGCATTGGAGCTGCAGCAATGGTTTATCCGTTTGTCATCCTCAAAAGAGTTGATGGTTGGCTAGTTACGAGTGACGCCATAGAAAATGGTGAAGGACACCACATGCTCATGCTTGTCACTTCAGTTCAGAATAACAACTCATGCGGAAATGAGTGCCATAAAGCAGCAGTGAGGAGATTGTGAATAAAAAGGATGTAAGGATGTCGCCAGAGTGGCTTTTTAGTTTCTTTTCTTGTGCATCCCAGCCACTAGCACCCCATCTGAAAGATTTTTAGCATAGGTAATCATCAAAATTCACATATTGTAATGTTGCAGTATGTATTTGAATGATGGCTGGTTCCTTTACTTGAAAGCTCAGATTTGATCATCATAATTTGTTTTGACTAGAGTTTGAGTTTTACTGTATTATTATTATTCACACCTTACAGATGTTGATCCACCTTTATCATCGCACACACCTTGTAACATTTTATTCATCATTTTATTCTAAAGCAATCAGATATTTTGATTAGATATTTTTTGTTTTTGACTATAAAAACTATTTGCCTTACTAATGTTGGTAAATTAAAGTGGTTAAATAACAAAGAATCCTAATATTCCTAAATGTATTGTTAAATATTTAATAATTATCGACATTGAATAATATGAAACGTGATATCATGCAAATAAAGCCCTAGGCTGCACCATATATTGTCACGATAATAATATCTGCAATATACGTATCGCAGACATGTGTGAAAAGTTTTATTTTAAGTGTTTTGACATTTCATTTATGCATTAGTTGTTTATCTAAATTTGACCAATGAGATGGGGCCTTACTATCTTTATCCCCGCCTCCCCAGTAGCTGCTGTTCTGCTATTGATTGGAGCAGAAAATAAATACTTATAATGACAACAACCAATCAGAATCAGAATATCTGCTGAGGTTATCGCATATCCTGTAAAAATACTGTGAAAAAAACCTAGTTTAACTTCAATTATTGACATAATTTTGACTTCAGCTGTATGTGCATCTGTCGTCAAAAGCATAGCCTTCTCGTTCTCTCTCTCTCACACACACATGCATCATTTCCATCAACGTCTTAGCTGTCAAACAACACAGATGACTTAACTTTATCTCTCACACAATTGGTTTCATTTTCAAATATGATGCAGCAGGTTTTAGGGATGAACTCTAGTTTCTCTTTGTCTCTCTCAGTGTCATTTAAATTGCAGGCATCAATGGTTCTCGAGGTCAATTACAACAGGGTGTCCGCGGGGTCTTAAATAGTATTTAAAGTTGATAAATAAGGCCCTTAAAAGGTATTAAAAATCTTAATCATGTTTTTACGAGGTCTTAAATTTGGTTCAAGCGTTGTCCAAAGTGTTTGACTCCAAAAAAGCATAACTATATTTATTTTCCTCCTAATATTAATAACGGAGTGCTTGATTTACGCGATTGTCCGGCCAAGCTCCTCCGTCCGGGTGATGTAATGTAATTTGCGACAAACGTGGGAAGGTGATGTGATGCTCTCCACATGTAGTGAAACCATAGAGCGAATATTTATTCTTTCAAGCTTTGTTTTATCCGAGCTTATCTGTTTTGTTGCGTGGTTGTGCTTCATTGATTTATTCCACTACAACTGTTTAAGTTAAAGGTTTGATACTGAAACTTAAAGTGGCGATGAGGTCTTAAAATATTCTGAGAAGGTCTTTAAAAAGTCTTAAAAAGGTATTAAAATTTACCTTTAGGATTCCTGCATATACGCTGTACAAACGAATTATAATAGCCTATGTGTAAATTTGTGTACATTTTCACAGCAGTAAAAGAAATGCCACAAAATTTGCAAAAACTAACAACAAAATCAACTCTGGAGGGACTCGATTATATAAAAAAGCATCTAGAAAACTCATATGAAACCACGTGGAGTTTTGTTTTTGACACATGGACCAAAATCGGCCTGCACACTGAATTATACTGCAGTCTTTTTCAACATTACAGTTGATTCATTGTAATGCATGAAGCATACAAAGAAGAGAGTCTTGTGTTTCCCGTTCCCTCAGTTTTGTAGCTGGCTGTAAGCAGGGCCAGGCAGGGTTACACAGACCTTATCTGAGGAAGTAACAGTCTGCGCTTATCAGGTTTGGTGCAACTGTTTAACCCACCTGCCAAAAGGGGCGGAAACCGCTCTCCCCCACATTCACATATTTGCTTTTCATCTCTCAGTCAGGGCTTTCTTTTAGTTTCTTTTCATGTGTGTTCCCTGTGGGGTGCCAAGTCCCTTGCTTTAAGACAAATGGTTCATAGACTGCTTTTATCCGAATATGAATGGTAAAAGCACACAGAGATTGAACTCGATGACTCTGATGCCCTGTTTACATCTGGTTTGGTACATCTTTTGTTTTGGTTGATCAGATAACAGACGGGCAGGTTTACACCTGGTTTTGCAATCTGTCTATTTTATTAAAATGTTTTCAGTTTCATTCAGTACCCATATTTCTTTGAAAGGAGTGTTTGTGTGTGGGTTTATGGTTGAATATCCACTTTATTAGGGGCACCTGTCCAAATACTTTGTAACGCAAATGTCTAATAAGCCAATCACATGGCAGCAACTCAATGCATTTAGACATGGTCAGGACGATCTGCTGCAGTTCAAACCGAGCATCAGAATTGGGAAGAAAGGTGAATTAAGTGATTTTAAACGTGGCATGGTTGTTGGTGCCAAACGGGCTGGTCTGAGTATTTCAGAAACTGCTGATCTGCTGGGATTTTCATGCACAACTATCTCTAGGGTTTACAGTGAATGGCCAAAAAAAGAGAAAATATCCAGTGAGCAACAGTTCTGTGAGCGCAATTGTCTTGATGATGCCAGAGGTTGGAGGAGAATGGCCAGAATGGTTCAAGCTGATAGAAAGGTAATGGTAACTCAAATAATCCCTCGTTACAACCGAGGTATAAAGAAGAGCATCTCTGAACACACAACACGTCCAACGTTGAGGCAGATGTGCTACAGCAGCAGAAGACCACAATAGAAGATTGGAAAAACATTGCCTGGTCTGATGAGTTTCGATTTCTGCTGCAACATTCGGATGGTAGGGTAAGAATTTGATATCAACAACATGAAAGCATGGATCCATTCTGCCTTGTATCAACGGTTCAAGGTGGTGGTATAATGGTGTGGGGGATGTTTGCTCGGCACACTTTTGGCCCATTAGTACCATTTGAGTATCGTTTCAACACCACAGCCTACCTGAGTATTGTTGCTGACCATCACCATCCCTTTATGACCACAGTGTTTTCTGATCGCTACTTCCAGCAGGATAACGCACCATGTCATAAAGCGCCAATCATCTCAGACTGGTTTCTTGAATATGACAATGAGTTCACTGTACTCAAATGGCCTCTGCAGTCACTCAATCCAATAGAGCACCTTTGGGATGTGGTGGAATGGGAGATTCATATCATGGATGGAGAGGGGTCTGGATGAGAACCAGATGCAGTGCAATCTGAGCTGCATCCAATGCTTTTTAATGCGCTCACCTAACCCTACCCGTCAGAATGACGTCACTAACTCCATTGAGTGCATTGTGTCTGATATTGCATCGCTGAGTTATACAAACTCAGTTTGCATCATAAAAGCTGCATCCAGATGCTATTGCATGGATGTGCAGCTGACAAATATGCAGTAACTGCGTGACGCTATCATGTCAATATGGACCAAAATCTCTGAGGAATATTTCCAGTACCTTGTTGAAACTATGCCACGAAGAATTAAGGCAGTTCTGAAGGCAAAAGGGCGTCCAGTACTAGTAAGGTGTACCTAATAAAGTGGCCGGTGAGTGTATATAATGTGTTTAAAGTTTTTTTTAGATGTTAGTTTCAGTATGTTCATTTTAAGGATTTCTATTAGCTGGTGTGCTGCAAAACTCCAAAACTTGCAGTTTGTTACTTCCACTTAAATGGATCGATGATTTTTGTTCACGTCACCTCATACTTCAGTTTCTCATCAAATCTACTGACCAACCAAACGCTCTATAGTGAATGATATGCCCCGCCCCCTTCAAGATGCTTCTCATTTGCTTCCCATTTGATGCGCCTGTGTTCAGCCAGTCAGAGTTGTGATAAAACAAAACGCTATTGGCTGTAGGGGAGGGGCTAATCCATGTTCCACCTTCTCACCTTCTTAGTTTACGTCAAACATTGAGTAAAGAATGCACATTTTAAAGCACTTCACAGCACCCTTAAGTTGAGATAGCAGAGCTCACTGTAGCTGATAGAGAAGGTTACATGATTGTGTCCCATCCCCCAGAATTCACGTGTTTGCCCTAGAGAGAAAGAGAGAGAGAGAGAGAGAGATCTACTGACTGCACTGAGTGTTGCAACACTCATGTGATAAATGTCATGTGTTCAAATGTCTACTGAACGTCCGCTGCACCACTGGACTGAATAGCTGTGTTCCTGTCCATATTCTGCTCTTTCACAGCTATGATGCAATGTGGTGCCTGCATTTTCCTCTCTTCTTTACATCGACAAATGCTTAGAAGAATTCAGGCCAACAATTCAGGAACCAAATTGCATCATTAGTTGTAAAAGGGGAGAACTGCTGCATTGGGTTCTCTATATTGGGCACGAGGATGCAAAAACATAGTCTGCAGCTCTTAATAGTCAACTAGTTGCATAATACTGTCTTATAGACATGTTACGATTATGGCATCACATCTAGACACTTTTATCAGAAATGAAAGTGGTTTGAACTACTCCAGCATCTAAGAGTGTATTGTACATTGGTATTTAATAGGGTTTTTTCAGGTTCATTTCATATGAAAGATTATGCATACTTGTATTTACGTTAGTGGAAAAATGCTGGTTTTAGATATTTTTTGAAGGGTAGTGTCATAAATACTTTTCCATCTTTAAAACGTTTAAAAACGGATCACATGGGCAAGAAAAAATAATAGCACATAATAATAATAATAATAATAATAATGAAAATAATGATAATATTAATATTAATTATTATTATAATAGTAAATAAAAAATAATGAAAATAATAATAATGAAATATAATAAAAATAATTATAATACTTATAATGAAAAAAAAATTCTGAAAATAATAATAATAATAAATAATAATGAAAATAATAATAATAATAATAATAATTATAATAAATAAAAATAATAATTATAATGAAAATAATAATAATAATAATAATATTAAATAAAAATAATAATTATAATGAAAATAATAATAATAATATTAAATAATAATAATAATAATAATAATAATAATAATAATAATAATAATAATAATAATAATAAAGAAAACATCAACAATAATAATAATAATACAAAAAATAATAATAATAATAATAAAAATGAAAACAACAACAATAATAATAATAATAATAAAAATGAAAATAATAATAATAATAATAATGATAATAATAATAATAATAATGATAATATTTTTTTAAATAATAAATATAATAATAAATATAAAAACAACAATAATAATAAAAATGAAAATAATAATAATAATAATAATAAATAATAATAAAAATAAAAACAATAATTATAATGAAAATGAAAATAATAACAATAATAATAATATAATAATAATAACAATAATAATCCTAAAATAATAAAGATAAAAATAATAATAATTATAACTATAATGAAAATAATAATAATAATAATCATCATCATCATAAAATAATAATAACAAAAAATAATAATTATAATCACAATAAAAATAATAATAATAAAAAATCATAAAAAATTAAATAAAAAACAATAATGAAATTGAAAATAATGACAATAATTATTATTATTATTATGTTCTTATTTACAGACACCTGCTGGCATTTTGCTCGGACCTGGCTTAGACAGGCTTTACTTTGGGAGAACGTTTAATACTTTATTACCTGCGACTGTTTTCTGACCACATGTGCTTGGCTGTACACAACATCAATAAGTGTTTAGACTTTTAAAAACACCGTTGTAATACATTGAGCCACTAAGCATTGTTCTTATGACGTTTTTCTACAGGAGGAAAATGCGAATTACTTCTAAATACTTCAAATATATGTTTCTGTTAGTAAATGCAAGGATATTGATGTAATTCAGGCATAACACACTGTATGACAACGCTTCAGATGACCGTTCTAGAGCCTACAGCTAATCAATCTGTCAGATTCTGGAGTGCTTTACAGGTCTAAAGAAAAATATAAATGATCTTAAATAAAACAAATACATTTATAGAGATGGTATAAGTATATAATTTCACTCACCTGGGAAATGAAGGGCACTTGAATGGTTTTTGAGCCCAATTAAGTGCACACAGCATGCCATATCATCTGATAACTGTTGGAAATAATTCCAAAAGGCAACTGACTGTGTAAAGCCACATAAAACAAAACAAAAATATGATGAATATGCTGAGTTCAGCGGCTAATCAGCCGGAATGACGTGACTGTGACCAGCGAGACCTGGCTGTCACTCAAGTGGCCACGCCCTTAATAGAGTGGAGGAACTATGACGTCAATATGTATGCAAAAACCCGGAAGCGAGTTAGCAATTTAGCAGTTCCGGTTGCCTCGTCCCAAAGTTAATGGGTTTTTAAATTTCAGTTAAATCGCTTAAATACGGTTCGTGGCTAACACAAACTCAAGATACTTTCGTGTTTTATTCTACGACATCAAACACATCAGTTACATCACACTCTTGATTTTTTTACATCGGTTACGCTACTTTAAAAAGACGGTTGCTATCAAGTTGCTAAAGGGACTACAGGTGGTGTAGGAGACATTATACGTCATCGAGCTAAACTGGTCTGGAACACAGCTCGCTTGCGTTGGGCATTTGGATTTGTTCAAGCAACAAGACAAACAACAAACTGCCAACAAAAGTGATTTAATATACAAAGAAAGTGAAACCAGAATGCCCAAATTTATTTACAAAAATAAGAAATATTTACAATAATAAAGTAGCAAATGAAACAAAGTATCAAACAAAATTAGGTCAACTCAAGAGTAAGGGGACGCTAGTGAAGCCAAAATCAAAGAAATAAATATAACAAAACAATTCTAACTCATAAACAAACCCCTTACCTACCTAGAAGCATGAAAAGAAAAAGAAAAGAAAAATTTTCAGCGCCAAGCGCCATAAACTTACCTATACTACACTAAGTATACAAAAATATAAATACACAGATGGCGTTTACTTCTTACCTGGTGTTTTAAACAATGAATTGTCTACGTGTTTGCAGAATGGAAGTCGTACGACATCTTCCTATCCACCTTACTCTGAGGACAAAGTCAACTCTTAATACAAACTCTTGAATTTTTGCCAGGTAAGAGCTGGGCCCAAAAGTAACAAACAAACAATTGAAATTAAGATGTACAAAAATAACAAAGTAATTCAAAAATGGGGGCAGAAATAATAACAAATAATTTTATCCAAACGAAAGTTAAGCAAAAACAACGAATAACAAAATCATGTCGGCAAAACACACAAAAAACAGGATCAAAGGAAAAGCGCTCTCCCATCCGCTCTCCCTGGCGTCCTTTTATGTCATCGCGCCACGTCACCCAATGATGAGTGACGGGTCTCCCAACCAATCGGCTGGCGCGAAGGCGGACCTAAAGGATATGACGGGCTGAGAGAGAGAGTAAGAGAGAACAGGAGGCAAAAAACCTAACAATATACGGCAATCGTAACACTGTTATTTAAATATTTACATGAATAGTATATTATAGTTTGTAGTATTTTTCTAATTGGGAATTCATACTGTGTGTAGATAATGCCTTCACTTGTAAAGACTGTCCAGACAGATTAATTTGTTGATCATTTATTTTATTCATTCATTCATTTTTCTTGTCGGCTTAGTCCATTTATTAATCGGGGGTCGCCACAGCGGAATGAACCACCTCATTTATTTTAATTAAACAATATTATGAAGATACTGCTTACCAGTGCAGCCTGTCTCTTTCCTGCTCCCAGTTAATGCAAATATGTGAATAATTGTGTAAAAATACACGCATATTTACTGTCATTTGAACGTGATCAAGTGTATTTTCATCAGTGTTTTTTCTTCATCTGATTTTGAACACATTTAACTCTGTCATACCTTAAATATTTACACTCCTCATTAAAATGTATAGCAGATGTGACTGTGCTGCATTTCGCTGTACTTAATGGCAAGAAAAGAAAATTGGATGTTATTCTCTGTCTATGATGGGACTTTCAGGGATATAGACTATGCCCCTCATGCCTCATTTCTGTCGTCTATTACTAAGGTAAGCGGGCTGTACGCACGCGAGTGATACACTTATTTAAATATGCCCAATGTTAATACTAGGCACATTTACACATAGTTTTAAAACTTTTACAACAACCGTAAAGCAAAACAAAGTTTTCCACGTAAAAAACTATCAAAAAGGCATGTAGGTCTCTGTGTTTTTGTGTATTTATTTGTTCATAATATATAGCGTGGATTATATTATAATAAAATGAGAGAGTAAATCTTTGTCATGGACCATATTTCTAAAAAATAAGCTTGAAAAGTTTTCATTAGCAGGGTAGTGCTGACGTCACAGGCGAGCACCCTGAAGGCACTGTAGTCTAGTTTATAGCCTAATGTTAGCTTTTCCATTCTTGTGTTTGCATTTAAGATTCAAAAGTGCTAAAAGTTGTATTTTCGTTTGAGGATTATCCGGTTGGACAAAACGTGTAAGTGTAATGAACAGTGTTTGAACACAGAGCTTATTATTTGCAATCTTCAAAAAGCCTATGGGAAAATCCTATGGGGATTTTATTGAGGGAACCAGTTTTATGCTAGCAGCCGATTAGCCTACAAGGGGATGTCACAGTTCCTCCACTCTATAAGACTTAATATAACTCAGACTTAATATGCAGACTTAATATAACTCAATGTAAACAAAAAGAAAAAATTCACCCCCTCACAGTTGTCAGAAATGTAATATTAGCTATATACACCAAAATCATTGTTTGTACCAGGCTATAAACACCATTTCTGCTGTAAAGTTAGCCATTTTAACATTGGGGTCAATAGAAATGTGCTCTATTATTGAGCCAGGACTAGCAGAATTTCAATGAGTGACAGTTTCAGTTACTTCTGTATTAGCTTCAAGAGGGAGAGCTGGATGTTGCCACTTGTGAAAAAACAATATACAGGGGGCTAATCATTCAGGACGGCTAATAATTCTGAACTGTATTTCTTTGTAAACATTGTCACCAGACACTTTACTTACAAACAACTTCAAAATGCCCCTCTTGTCTTCATTGACGACTCCCTCTCTCCTTCTCTCTTTTCTGAAACGCATTGGAACGATCTCGAGGACCAGCTCTTGATGATTGATGCTTAAGACGTAGGTGTTTCCACAGCGCGCCGGCTCTAAGTCAGCATGCGTGTAGGTGTGCTGTTTGATGTAAAGGGGGCCACAGTAACTAAACTGCGCCGGTTCATGTTCGGTTGAGCCCACACCCTGCGCATGTGTGTGTGTGTGGGTGGTGCTGGTCGTAGCTTTAGCTGGAGGTGTAGGCGAGTTGGAGCGTACGGGGATGATATTCTCCGTGCTGTAGGCCGCCGGCTCCAGGCAGAAATGGCTGCTCGCGGATGACTCACGCTCCACACTGTTTTGTCAAGGAGACTGAATCATAGAGTGTGTGAAAAAAGGGAGGCTGGAGCTTTTGTGGATGCAGACATGCTCGGCGTCGGTCCTACTAAGAGCGCTTTGGAGATGCGTTTGCCCCGCTAGATGCGCAGAGATGCCGGAGAACAGCCGGTAAGCCACATTGTACAGGCATTGAGGTAACGTTGGTTTTATATTGGCACATTTATTTAGTGAGGACTTGTGGTGTGCTCTCTATTAGGGCTGCACGATATTGGAAAAATCTGATGTTGTGGTATTTTACTTTTCTGTGATTTAAATATTCGGATATGTATGTATATATATTATAATAATAATTTTTTAGGGGTTTTCACCTTTATTGTAATAGGACAGTGGAGATTTTACAGACAGGAAATTGTGGGGAGCAGAGATAGGGGAAGGGTCGGCAAAGGACCTCGAGCCGGGAATCGAACTCGGGTCGCCGCGAACACCTAGGTGCCATGTGTCGACGCACTAAAAACAAGGCTATTGGCGCCGACGATATGTATATATATTTTTAGGAATATTTATTGTTTATTTGACATGGACATCGCAATTACACTTGATGAACCAAATGCATTTGTTTAAGTGTTTTAGCAGACGTGCTAATTCTCAACACCTGTTCAAGGGAGGCATGGAAAATAAAATAAATACATATACACAACATTGCAAATGTTTACATTTAAGGTGCAGTAGGTGATTGTTTTCAGTAACATTTTTAGTTGTGCTGGTTAAAAGTCTCTTCCCATTCCAATAGTACTGATTAAAGTAAATGATCTTAATGTGTTTATATGTATTTTTATATTCTGGGTAAGGCATAAGACTCAAAAACGTTCGTCCAATTAAAAATTTCGAGCCGATAATTCCTATAATTCTGATAAGTAGCCCAAACTGTCTGTCAATAAATGTAGATTTGTACATCTGCGCAGCCTTTCATGCAGATCCGTCGTTTGTGCATACTCACGCGTTCACCAGGAGATGAGACGGCGGTTAAAGCAAATGAAGAGTTCAGATGCAAAACCCTCTATATCCATCAGACCTCTTTTCTTGTAAATGAGCATTTTCTATCAGGCTCCTTTGATTAGGTTAAGCCGTTTCATTTTATAGATAATGAAAAGGTTATTAGACGGTAAATAAAATACCTTTTTTTCATAAATGTCACTTTAGACCAGTGTTTCCCAACCCTGTTCCTTGAGGCACACCAACAGTCCATATTTTGGATGTCTCCCTTTTCTGACCCATTCACTTCAGGTGTTGGAGTCTCTTCTGATGTTATAAGTTGATTCAGGTGTGTTTGATTAGGGAGAGGTTGAAAATGTGTACTGTTGGTGTGCCTTCAGGAACAGGGTTGGGAAACACTGCTTTAGACAATTCTTTGGGTTTTAATAAGGTAGATTTTCTTTTGTGTCAACCAGCTGAATCCACTTCTGCTTTTTATGCAAAAACCTCTAAATCCACCTATTGACACAAGACAGTGTAATTAGCTGAAAAATCACTATTAAATGGAATTAGAAATAATTTTGCCTTTCATTTAAGCCACTTCTGATACCAAATGATCAACTAGAACTCGGACTTGGATAGGCGACAAGACTTTTGTCAGGAAGTGTATATTGTTTACTATGGTACTTTAAATATTAGGACTGAAATTGCATGCAAGTATGACTTCAAAACAACATTAGCGCTATTTATTTGGCTGTGGACAATGTTGTGCTTTGATAATCATTGGCTGCTAATATGATTTTACAATTTAGAATTTGCAAAGAGTACTTGTCTGAAATGATATTATTAAGGAGAGTCTGAATGTGTGAATGTAAAACCAACTTTACCTCAATCGAACAGGCAGGTTTTTCTGGATTGTTGTGTTGTCAAGTGTCAAACTTCTCAGCGTTTGTCACAGTTTGCAGTTTTTTTTCACAGGGTCGTACAAATATACTGAATTGTTATCCTCACGATTTGATTTTGATCATCAACTGATGCTTTGCAGTTTTAAAATGGTGCATATTTATGGCTAATTGTGTGATGTAGTTTAATGATGTACAGTGTTCAGCATAAATGAGTGTGAATTTTTTTTTCTTTTTTTAAATATTTCACAAATTAAGTTTAACAGATCAAGGAAATTTTCACAGTATTTCCTATAATATTTTTTCTCCTAGATAAAGTCTTATTTGTTGTATTTCAGATAGAATAAAAGCAGTTACAATTTTTTTAAAACCATTTTAAGGTCAATATTATTAGCCCCCTTAAGCAATATTTATTTTTTAGATTGTCTACTCAAAAAAAAATTTGTTTTACAATGACTTGCCTAATTACTCTAACTTGCCTAATTAACCTAGTTAAGCCGTTAAATGTCACTTTAAGCTGAGTACTAGTATCTTGAAAAATGTCTAGTAAAATATTATTTACTGTCATCATGGCAAAGATAAAATTAATCAGTTATTAGAGATGAGTTATTAAAACTGTTATGTTTAGAAATGTGTTGAAAACTTCTTTCCCTTAAACAGAAATTTTAATATACAGGGGGGTGAATAATTCTGACTATACATTGGTCAAAAGCCAGAACTAGAAGTTATCTAACAAAACAATGTATGTTCATAGTGCAAAAATTAGTACACCTAAATTAATATGTTTATTATTATTTTTGATAAACAGAAAAAATCCAGAGAAACATTTAACAAAATAAAAAATTTTGTTGAAATTGCATATTTTTCATTTCTATCATGTTATTATGTATATTCACTGAGAAAAATATTACTTTTCAAAGGGGGTGTACGCATTTGTTGCATGAGCACTGTAGCGTAGGATGAATATTTTTTACTAGACTTGTGATATTTACTCGAGATTCATGTGCAGTTTATTGAAGGCTATCTTTATGATTATGTTTTGTTTTTGTAGAATTGCTTTTATTTGTAAATGAATTGTTTTATTCTCGTATTCACAAAAGAGTTTAGTACTGCTTTGAGTCATTTGAACTGAATCTTGATGGATTTGTGAATCTTTTGTTTCCCAGTACTCGTGTCAATCAGAGCCTGAGAAATGTTTGTTTGTTTGTTTTGCTGTTCAAAATTGAACCAGTAAGGTTTGTGATTTGTACCATTTGTACTATGGGCTATTGGTCAAATCAACTATGTCTTTACTTATTGCTACTAGAGAAAAAACAGATAGTAATGTTCAATAAATATTTTGATGAATATTAGCTTATGCAGCTGAGTATAAGTTCGATAACCTAAAAATTTAAAAAATATGTTAAGAAATGACATTTTTAAAAGTGCACGATATACCAGTGATAAATGTTAATATTTAAAACAAACATGATTGGCTCAACTTTTGGGCCCAATATATCAAGACAAATTTATCAGTATTGTCAAAATTGAGCGCATCTTAAAAACAATTTAACATAATATTCATATAAGGGGATAGTTCAAGCCAAAAAAGAAAATTCTGCCATTTATTTACTCTTTTCACTTGTTCAAAACCTATTTGTCTTTCTTTCTTCAGTTGAACACAAAAGAAGATGTTTTAAAAAATGCTTTTTAGCTGGCACCCGTTGACTTCCATAGTATTTTTTTTTTCTTTCAATGGAGGTCAATGGGTGCCAGCAACCAGCATGTTTCAAAGTATCTTCTTTTGTGTTCTACAGGTTTAAAACCATATACAGGAGAGGAAATAATGAGGTATTTTTATATTCGGGTAGAATATCCATTTAATAGCACTACTATTACTATTTATAATAATAATAATAATAATAATTATTATTATTATTATTATTATTAATTGATAAACAATGGAAACCAAATATGTCTGTACAATCTGTAGAAGTCTTGAAATGCTAATGGAAAAACACTGAAATCAATAGGGTTTTAACATCCACATTTGTCTTAATTTATTTAACTACTTCATATATAGTGGTTGAACAAGTTTAAATTATAATAATAAGGAACGAAGAAGAGATGTAGATGAAAATTTAAAAAATGTAAGGTTTATAATTAAAGGGTTAGTTCACACAAAAGTGACAATTTTCCCACTTATTACTCATCCTCCATTGGTTCCAAACTTTTAAGAGTATCTTTTTTTTCTGTTGAACTCAAAAGAAGATATTTCGAAGAATGTTGTAAACCTGCATAGTAGGAAAAACTCTAACATGTTTTTGACTAGTGAAAGGTAAGTAAATAAGGACAGAATTTTCAGTTTTGAGTGAACTACCCCTTTAAATAAGCTATAAAAAAGTATTTACTTGTATACTTAAGTTGAAATGGTTATAAACATTTCCAGCATCTCATGAGGATATGACCACCCTATATTTGGCCTTTCGCAGGAAGAGATTGCAGATTGAATTAATGCAGAACCATGCTGTCATAAACCCCTGAGTCGTCCATTGTTGATTTGACTGAGGCTCTGGGAAGAGGAGGCGACCTGTCATTTAAAGCCTCGAGAATGCGGACAATTCCACATTGTACCGAAAAACCATTGTGCCCTGTTTTAACGCCGGTGCCCACTGATTGTAATCAAATAGACTAAACTATGGTGAAACATCTGTCTATCCATCACCCTGGCCTGACTTCACCCCAGTTCCTCTATGGCCTGCCAACCTGCACGTACACCGAAAACACCCAGCCACAAACATTCTGTGTGAAGTTTTGTTATTGTTACTTCAGTAAACTGAAAGTTGGAGACTTGTGGAACTCACTAAAAAGTCCCAGTGGCTTATTTTGACCTTTCGTGTAGTTACCTTGGAATATATATTCAGTTTAAGTCAGAATTAGTAGCCCTCCTGAATTATTAGCCTTCCCTGGATATTTTTTACTCAATTTCTGTTTAACAGAAAGAAGATTTTTTCAACACATTTAAACAAATTTATTTAGTAAATTTCATTATTTTATTCTTGCCAAAATAAAACAAATAAGGCTTTCTCCAGAAGAAAAAAGATTATAGGAAATAACTGTGAAAAATCCCTTTCTCTGTAAAGATAATATTTGAAATAGTTGAAAAAGAGGGCTTATCATTGTGACTTCGAATGTATATCATCTTATTGCACAGCCCACAGGCGTAGCAACCAGGGGGGAGGGGGGGATCCGTCCCCCTCACTTTTAGGGACAGACCATTTAGAAACAGGTGATTATAATTATATGAACATATGATCTCATACAGCCGTTCCCCGCACTTTTAAAATGTCCGCTACGCCCCTGGTACAGCCGTAGTGTGCACCGTGTGTAGTTTTATTAATGTAATTTTGGTTTGTCCTTTTCTTATCTCATGTACTTCTGTGGCAGGAGCTGACCAGGCTCACAGCTAAACAATTTTTTATTTGAGTTTGGGGAAAGTCTACTTGGTTTTTTCCAAGCAATGGAAGATGAGCTCATTGTGCGGAATACCTGGGAAACTTTGTTGTGGTTGTTTATACAATACATGCTAATCCAAGACGATTAGCTTTTGATGAGCAATCGAAATTCAGCAAATATTCTGCCCTCATGTTGTGCCTGTATGATTCTCTCTGTGTTCGGACACAGAATGAAAGAGCAGCTCCTTTCTTTTTTGCTATGAAAGCATGCAGGTAATGCTATGAAAGCATACAGGTGGCTTACAAGCTTCAAAAAAGCACAAAGCGTGCAATGAAAGTACCATAAAAGTGATTGATTTGGACTATAATCACTTTAAAGATGTCAAATGATTAGAGGTGGGCCAAAATATCGTTATCCTGATATATCGTGATCATTCCATAATTCTAGATACGTTATCGATACTCTGGCATCAAGTTTCGACATTTATGTAAAGGTACAAAAGAATTGCAATGTAATGTAATGTGTATTTATGTAGACCATTTATTGTGTATGGCCATACACCCAAAGCACTTCACAATCATGGGGGGGGGGGGGTTCTCTCCACAACACCCTCAGTGTGCAGCATCCAATTGGATGATGCAACGGCAGCCACAGGACAACGGCACCAGTGCACTCACCACACACCAGCTATTGGTAGAGTGGAGAGACAGTGATAAAGCTAATTCTGTGGATGGGGATTATTGGAAGGCCATGTTGAGCAAGGTTACATCAGGGTTACACCCCTACTCTTTACGAGAAGTGCCATGGGATTTTTTTAATGACCACCGAGAATCAGGACCTCAGTTTAACGTCTCATACGAAACACGGCGCTCACTGACACTATAGTGTCTCCTTCATTATACTGTGGCATTAAGACTGATACAGACCACAGGTTGAGCGTCCCCTGCTGGCCTCACTAACACCACTTCCAAAGTCGTCTCCCATTCAGGTACTGACCACGCTCAGCCCTGCTTAGCTTCAGTTAATAACCGGTCTTAGGCTGCAGGGTGACTTTGCCTCTTGATCTATCATTATTGGGGCCAAAATATCACGATTATTCACCTTATTCTCCGCGTACGAGCGGGCGCAGCCATTTGAATCATTTTGGCTCGAGACTTCCGCTCTCATTCACTTCCACTAATTTTTAAACGTTAAAAACAGCTCGTTTTGCTGCTTGGTGTTGCAAACTGATATTTTCTTATTATATTATTCTGCTTTGTCTGTATTGTCATGCAAACACTTGTTTGTAGAGCAAGTAGTTTGACCGTTTTTGCCGTTTATTATTCCTAGTCATTTCTCCCATAGGCAACAGAATCGGAAGTTCTAAAACAATCGCAAAAACGCGCGCACTTCTGCATTGAAGAATAAGGTCAATATCATATTGTGTGTTACAAAAGATCTGAATTACAGACCATTTTAGATTGTCTATAGACCGGTTGGACTATTGTTTTTGTTTACATCCCTCAAAATGGTCTATACAAAATAAGATCAAATATAAAATACTTAAAACTTTGGATATGAAGAATAGCTCTGTAAAAATGTACAAAAAATCTTAGCTAGACAAACACCAACTTTGTACTATAAATCTTAGCAAAAAAAGAGAAAGTCATTATATTTGCACATAAACAATTTCTAATGTACAATAAAAAAATAACCATGTGCTCCGGTTTCCCCCACAGTCCAAAGACTTAGTTGGTGAATTGGGTAAGCTAAATTGTCCGTAGTGTATGAGTGTGAATAAGAGTGTGTGGGTGTTTCCTAGTGATGGGTTGCAGCTGGAAGGCATCCGCTACATAAAACATATGATGGATGAGTTGGCGGTTCATTCCGCTGTGGCGACCCCTGATTAATAAGGGACTAAGCCGAAAAGAATATGAATGAATTAATATTACACTTTAGGCTTTGACCAATGGACAGTAATTCCTCCATTTACCATTTATCTGTTATGAACTTTCTCAAGTCATTTAGTGGTTTTTAGTAAAGTCTCATTTAAAAATGTCTTTATTTATCCATTGATAATGAACAAAGGTTTCATGGGTTCGGAGCAAAATGAGGGTTAATAATATAGAATGAATTTCTATAATAACATTTATTGTAAGATTCAGCGTTATATCCTTATGAAGTGTGCGATGTGTGCTGCTCTCACCTGGGGAGGTGTGCTCAAAGCACCCGCTAACATCCGTATACGCTGCAGAGCATGCCAGTGTGTGTGTGTGTGTGTGTGGTCACGTGATGTGCGTTTTCAGTGGTGTAGTGTAGATGGAGATGTTTTTAGAAATGCTAGGTGAAACACCAGTGTGGACGCGTATCGTTTTCGTTCTCAAATGCCGTTTTAAAACTAAAACGTATTAGTGTAAACGGGGCCTTAATCTCCTTAAATATCCGGGATTCGTCTTTTGCTTTCGCTTTCTAAAGCTGTTGTTAATTGTGTGCGTTTCGCATTACTCTTTTATTAACGACTTTTATTAAAAACATCTTCATTTAACTTTTGATGATGATGTACAAAGGTTTTAAAGAGACTCTAAACGCACCTGATCACTGTTTACCCTGATGAAGGCAGATCTCTGCCGAAACGCGTAGGTTTCTTTTAAGATTAAGCCATGTGAATAAAGGCTTTTTAAATTTTCCACATATTCCGAGTGCCTTGGACTAATTTCTTTTAAAGGTTTTATGCGTTTGGAGCAACTTGAGGGTTAGTAAATGAATTTCTATTATCCCGAAGACATTATTCACTTCAAAAAACTACAATGTTAACAATATACAGTTGAAGTCAGAATTATTAGCCCTCCTTAATTATTAGCCGCCTCTATATTTTTTCCCATACACTACATAATATTTGAGTAGATATTTTTTAAGATACCAGTATTCCACTTAAAGTGACATTTAAAGGCTTAACCAGGTTAATTAGGTTAACTACGCAAGTCATTGTATAGCGAGGGTTTGTTCTGTAGACAATTAAAAAAATTCTTAAGGGGGCTAAGAATATTGACCTTAAAATGGTTTAAAACTGCTTTTATTCTAGCCGAAATAAAACAAATAAGACTTTATCTAGAAGAAACAATATTATAGGAAATACTGTGGAAAATTCCCTACTCTGTTAAACATCATTTGGGAAATATTTGAGAAAGAAAAGAACATTCAAAGGAGGATTAGGCACGGGCTGGTATAAGTTTCTGATGGTATGATAACCTTGGATAAAAGGATCACGGTATTGAATACAACTCTAAAATAAGTTCTTTTTAAATGTCTGGGTAAAAAAACAACATATTTTTTCCCCATTGAGCACAATATATCTTATTTTAGGAAACATTTATAATATTTTGGAACAGTAAACATGTCAGACTAAATATTAAAAATAAATCATTGACCTCTGCTATCTTCATTAGTTTCAAAAACACAAACCTTACATATACCGTAGGAACAGAATCTTGACTTTTCCACACCGCGGTAAACCTTGAAACTGGTTATTGTCCCATGCCTAAGGAGGACTAATCATTTTGACTTCATCTGTATCAGGGTTGTTGAAACAGTATTTAACAGTACCACTATTTAGCCATGCTGCCCTGTGAGTTTTGCCACAATAGAATAACACACGCATCTTCGCTTCCAAGGAAGTCTTTTTTGGTTTTGTTATCAGTCAATACAAGTCAGACACTGGTTTTCATGCATGACTGCAGAACCAAAGCAGATGTTGCTTTTCTTGTTTTGTTATTTTTGTGTTTCCATTATGATTCCTTCGAAGGCAATATTTGAAGGATTTGAAGTTTGGGAAGGGAATAAGGAGAATGGTGGTGTTCAGGTTGATGGAGTGTCACCTGTGTGTGTGTGTGTGTGTGTGTGTGTTTTGGTGGGCTGTGATGCTGGCTGGATGCCCACCGGCGCACAGATGGGAAAGAGGCCGCTCTGAGACACCTTCCAGCCTGGGACGGCAGTGAGCAGAGGGAGTCGTGGCTTTCGCCGCCTTCGTACATTCTGTTGAGTGTGTGTGTGTGTGTCTGTGTTCACATTGTGTCTGTTAAACGCCTGTAATTCTATGACCCTATTTTTTTCCCCCAAGAAGCCAGATGGTTGATGTTCCAGCATGCTAAAGCGACATGCTAAATATTCACAGTTATTTACTTGGAAAAGACGACTGTTACTGATAAGTACACTTATAGTATGAATGGAGTGAAAATCGCATTTGAATCATGCAGGTTGCACTTTTGGGTTTCATGGGAATGGGAAATATTAACTACAGTATAAATGTTTGGCAATTTTGTTGTTCATTTGCTTTGGTTTCTATTCATTCATTGACAATGTTTGTGTAGACGAATTTTTATATATATATATATATATATATATATATATATATATATATATATATATATATATATATATATATATATATATATATATATATATATATATATATATATATATATATATACACACACACATACACACACATATATATACACACACACACATATATTCACTAACTGGCCACTTGATTAGGTACGCCTGTCCAACTGCTCATTAATGCAAATTTCTAATCAGCCAATCACATGGCAGCAACTCAATGAATTTAGGCATTCATTTGGTCAAGACGATCTGCTGTTCAAACTGAACATCAGGATGGGGAAGAAAGGTGATTTAGGTGACTTTGAGCGTGGCATGGTTGTTGATGCCAGATGTCCTGCTCTGAATATTTCAGAAACTGCTGATCGTCTGGGATTTTCACGCACAACCATCTCTAGGGTTTACAGAGAATGGTCTGAAAAGAGAAAAAAATCCAGTGAGCCGCAGCCTCAAATGCCTTGATTCCAGAGGTCATTGGAGAATGGCCAGACTCGTTCGAGCTGATAGAAAGGCAACAGTAACTCAAATAACCACTCGTTACAAGCAAGGAATTCAGAAGAGCATCTCAGAACGCACAACACGTCCAACCTTGAGCCAGATGGGCTACAGCAGCAGAAGACTACACCGGGTGCTACTCCTGATAGCTAAGAACAGGAAACTGAGGCTACACTTCATACAGGCTCACCAAAATTGGACAATAGTAGATTGGAAAAACATTGCCTGATCTGATGAGTCTCGATTTCTGCTGCAACATTCGGATAGTAAGGTGAGAATTTGGGGTCAACAGGATGAAAGCATAGATCCATCCTGCCTTGTATCAAGGATTCAGCATGCTGGTGGTGGTGTAATGGTGGGGGATATTTTCTTGGCACACTTTGGGCCCATTAGTACCAATTGAGCATCGTGCCAATACCACAGCCTACCTGAGTATTGTTGGTGACCATGTCCATCCCTTCATGACCACAGTGTACCCATCTTCTGATGGCTACTTCCAGCAGGATAACGCACCAGGTCATAAAGCACGAATCATCTCAGACTGATTTCTTAAACATGACAATGAGTTCACAGTACTCAAATGGCCTCCACAGTCACCAGATCACAGAATATTTCCAGTACCTTGTTGAATCTATGCCATTAAGGATTAAGGCAGTTCTGAAGGCAAAAGGGAGTCCAACCCAGTACTAGTAAGGTGTACCTAATAAAGTGGCCGGTAAGTGTGATATTGTGAAGTTGTGCAAAGACAATAATCTGCTCTGTATTTATACATTTTATGCGAAGTAATGAAAAGTATTAGCTGGAATCTTCAGTGTACGTCTTGGTATGTTTGTAATTTGTTTATTTTTTATTTTAAGCATCAATGATGTTATCTTTATGTGGAACACAAAAGAAGTTTTAAATCTTTACGCAAATGCTTTCTGTTCAAGAAAGTCCAAATGCTTCTAAAGAAACACTGTAGCTTTGTGAACATAAATCCATTCCTCATCTATTGCAACTATTGTAGTTCCTCAAAATAACAATGCGCCAAAAAACACACCTCCTTTCTAGACCAGCACGCCCATGAGTCCCCAAAGCGGCACAAATGGACTTGCTGTTTAAACATCGTGGCAGAAAATGGGAAAATTAAGGTTGCGTTAGTCTGAAAATAGCAACACGTCGCGCCAAACATATCTACACGCTGGGTGTATGATAGGGCCCTCAAATGTACTCACCCTTAAGTGGTTTCAAACCTTTATGAGTTTCTTTTTTCTGTCAAACACAAAAGGAGATGTTTTGATGAAAGCTGAAAACCGGTAACCATCGACATCTATAGTAGGAAAAACAAATACTATGGAAGTCAATGGTAACAGGTTACAAGTTTTCTTCAAAATATTTTCTTTTGTGATCAACAGAAAAGTCATTCATTAGTTCATTCATTTTCCAGTGGCGTAGTCCGTTTATTCATCAGGGGTCG